>NC_089502.1:114687026-114987763 GCF_036850765.1 Saccopteryx bilineata
GGGAAACTCTAACTCCATTTTACCTTCGAGGGACCTGCTGCTCAGAGGGACCAGATGAATATCCAAGGCCTCATGGCCCGAAGGGCAGAGCAGGGATGGCCCAGCCAGGTCCCCTGATCTCGTTGGGAAATCCGCTAGGCAGCCTCTGTCCAGCCCTTTCTAACAGGCATGGAGGGTACAAATGGCGGAGGCAGGGGAGGGAATAGCGGCGAAAACCTCCAATGTTGGCATTCATACCAGAGGGCATGTATTCTACGACACTTAAAGCGACGACATATTTTTTTTTAACTTGACACAGCACATAAGTGTGTTTTGTAAGACATAAATATGCTTTTGAGTCCATCACTTTGGGCAGAATTTAAAGAGAACATACTTGTGCATCTTGAAACAAGTATTCAGCCACCGATAACGCTGTTACTCTATGAGCTATAGGACAGAGAAATAGGTGTTTCATTTTCCAATATGTATCATAATTGTGTGTATATCTTAATGTCTAATAATCATGAAGAAGTGCTTGGATTGCACGTCTTACACCAGATGGTAGCTTTTATACATTACTGGTTAATGTACCAGTGTCCACAAAAGAGGACAAGGGACTATATTCTAAAAGCCCGTTACAACAACTAGTCAGTAATCCCTGTCTCATGTCCTTTTGTTTGGAATGAGGCGGGATAAATAAGTGAAATCCACCCCACTAGAATTCCTTCTACGTACATTACTTTAGGTTTGCCCCACCACTCCTCGTCCCTTGTGTAAATCCCCGGTCCCGTGAAGTTCATGACAACGGCCGGGACACCCTCTGCCCACACCCATTGCCACCACCTCCGATTTTTAGATGTTCTGAACCATGAAGAAAGCCTTCGGTACCTCAGTCATGGTCTTCAGTCTCACCCCAGTTACCACTATCATTCACGGAGGCGCCCCCCCCCCCCCCAGGCAGCAACCCCGCCCCCCACCCAGCCAAACTCCTAGCTTTACAGGACTTGAGTTGCTCAGAAACCAGTGAGGCAAGTCTAACCTCTAGCAGGGGTCGGGAACCTTTTTGGCTGAGAGAACCATGAACGCCTCATATTTTTAAAATGTAATTCCGTGAGAGCCATAAAACCACCCGTGCCGGTTACGCATTATCCAATAAAAATTTGGTGTTGTCCCGGAGAACAGCTGTGATTGGCTCCAGCCACCCGCAACCATGAACATGAGCGGTAGGAAATGAATGGGTTGTAACATATGATAATGTTTTATATTTTTAACGTTATTATTTTTTTAATTAAAGATTTGTCTGGGAGCCAGATGCGGCCACCAAAAGAGCCACATCTGGCTGGCGTGCCATAGGGTGCCGACCCCTGCTCTACAGTCACGGACAGATACTGCCACCAGCGCCCCTTCCCACACCACCACCGTTAGAAACCGCTCCCTTAAATCCCCTGATTCAAGCATCCCGCACTGACCGCGCCCTTCCACTCTCCAACCCCCCATGAGCTATCGCCTCCGGGATGTCTATCTCACACACACTTCCCACTCAGAGCGACAGAAACAGAGGAGTCAGAAGCCTCTTCCCCGTGTTCAAACACTTTAATGGCAAGTGCTGAAAACGGGAGGCCTCCCTCACCTGTGGGAAGTCTGAGGGACTAGATGAGGCTGTTGTGGAGGTCTGCAGGCTCTGGAACCCGGGCATCACTTCTTCTTCCTGGGTGAAGGAGTCCCGTCATCTCAAGTACAGGTGTCATGCTCAAAAGGCCGTGGAGCTGCTGCAGGTTGTTTTCTACCACTCTCTTCACGTCTTGTGAGGTGATGCGCCCCCCCGTGACGGTTGTCAGCCTCCTTGCTCGCCAGCTCCAGGAGGTAGGCCACCAAGTACTCAAGGATGCCAGCGAGGAAAACAGGCGTCAACGAGGACAGGCGTTCAGCATAGTGACCATCTCGCAGGTGGCGGTCCACACGACTCACAGGGAATTGCAGCTCGGCTCTGGCTTTGCGGGAGGTGGCATGCTTCTTATGATGGTGCCAGTCTCTTCTTTTCCCAGACGTGATGTCTGCTGCATTTTTCTGGGAGTGGCCCATCTAGGTTGTTCTGACAGTCTGGACCCCTCTAGATGCCAGGCCTTACTCCTGCCCACCTCTCTCTGTAGTTAAGGCCAGCTCAGGTCAGGGAGCTGCCTTTGTGACAAACTGAAATTGTGACATCACTGCTGCCCCCTGGGCCTTGACCAGGACTGGCCTAGAAATGTCCATGATAGGACACTGGTCTCCATGGCAACCATGACTCACTTTCTCAAAAAACTCTTTCTACCTGACTTTAGCATCTAAGAAAAATATGTATGTTTCAATGGAAAATGTTTCCCTGCCTATGAGAAACTCCTCCAGGTTGGCTGATTCTAGCCTCCGCCTGTCTTGGTGTCCTTTGATGTCCCTCTGTAAGGTGCAGGTCACTGACATACATGCACCGCCTCCAGTAGAAGCTCAACTGTCCCGTCCCACACAGTAAACACAGTAATCACACCAATTTTGCCTCCATTTACATACTCATCTCACTATCCGTGATCGATCACTATTCCTGTTTCTTTTTGAAAGAATTTAATCGTATTGATCCATTGTATGCCAACAGAAGCTGACGTGCCCCAAAGAAACTACACTAGCAGCGACCAGAACCTGGTGAACTCCACCTTCGGTTGCTAGGGAGAGGCCCGCTGGACGACTCACATGAGTCGAAGAGGAAGAGTTGAACTTGGCTACGATAAGGGGGCCTAAAGGCTCTCTAGAACAAATCACCAAGGAGCCAGAGCCGTTCCCCAGACGGTCAAGGCCTATGGGCACCAATGTCATGCTCTGAGGGCCCCTTATCCTGCCAGGAAAACGACAACCAGATAAGGCAGAGGAGGCTGGCAGAAAGAGGAGCTGCTAAAGAGTCCATTGCTGCCTCTGGCAGCTCCTTGAACCCCGCTCCCATGACTATCACTGAATTACTAAATTAAAGAGTAGGAAACCTGAAAAAATTGTGAAGTGGACATCTGACAATGCTGGTTCTGTAAATATCTGGTGTACTTGGCGTTGCGTGTGAAGAAAGGTTCTGTGGATGTGTAGAAGCGGGTATTCGAACGGCCTTTAAGCCTATTGGGCTGAACCTCAGGCCACTCCTGTGAAGCAGGTAAAGGCTAAACCGTCCCCAGCAGCTCTCAGAGGTGGCGGAAGGAGGCAGGAGCGGCTGACTCACCAGCCAGAGGGCAGCTGAGAGGAAATCGCGGTGAGGACGTTTGGGACCCCAGGGGTCCCTCTGCCTCTCCCTCCACGTGGCGCTCTTCCGAGTCTCCACAAAGCTCAGAAGACCATGGTTTTCACAGCCAGTGTGACCCAAGTCTCACGCAAGTCACAGAGAACCAGGCTCAGTGGGACCTTGGGGAGCACAGCTGAGAACCTGGCCTACCGAGAGGAGACACCACGCAGCTGTTCCACAGGGCAGTCTCTGTGCCAGGCCCTGTGTTATATAGAGCAGGTCCTGACACGCATTGACTTAATCTTCGGTAAAACCCAAACATAGGGAAACTCTAACTCCATTTTACCTACGAGGGACCTGCTGCTCAGAGGGACCAGATGAATATCCAAGGTCTCATGGCCCGAAGGGCAGAGCAGGGATGGCCCAGCCAGGTCCCCTGATCCAGTTGTGAAAGCGGCTAGGCAGACTCTGTCCAGTCCATTTAAACAGGAGTGGAGGCAACAAAGGAGGTGGGGTGAATAGTGGGGAAAAGTTCCAATGCTGACGTTCATAAGAGAGGGCTTGTTTTCTGCAACACTTAATGCGACGACCATTTTTTTCTTTAACTTAATACAGCCCATAAATGTGTTCATGGGACTTATGTTTGCTTTTGAGTTTGGCACTTGGCACAGAATTTATAGAGAATACACTTGTACATCTTAAAACATGTATTCAGCCATTGATAACTCTGTGACTTTATTAACTATATGATAGACAAATCGGTGTTTCCTTTGAAAATGAGCATTGTAATTGTGTTTATAATGTAATGTTTACTAATCATTGACAACTTCTTGAATTGCAGGACTTACACCAGATGTTAGCTTCTATACAGTACTGGTTAATGTACCAGTGTCCACAAAAGAAGACAAGAGATTATATTCTAAAAGGCCATTACAACACTAGTCAATAATCCCTGTCTCGAGTCCTTTTGTTCGGAATGAGGCGGGATAAATAAATGAAATCCACCCGACTATAAATCCTTTTATGTACATTACTTTAGGTCTGTCCCACCACTCCTCATCCCTTGTGTAAAGCCCCAGTCCCATGAAGTCCATGACAACGGCCATGCCATCTTCTGCCCACACTCATTGCCACCACCTCCAATTTTAGATGTTCTGAACCATGAATAAACCCTTCGATACCTCAGGCATGGTCTTCTGTCCCACCTCAGTTACCACTATCATTAAGGGTGGAGCCCCACTGAAAGCATCCAAACCCCCCACCCAGCCAACCTCCTGGCTTCACAGGACTTGACTTGCTCAGAACCAAGGAGGTGGTCTAACCTCTACAGTCCCGGACAGCTTACTCCCACCTGCGCCCTTTCCCACACCATCACCTTAGGAACCGATGCCTTAAATCCCTGATTCTGGCATCCCGCACTTACCGCGCCTTCCACCCTCCAACCCCCCATGAGCTATCTCCTCCTGGATGTCTATCTCACACACACTTCCCACTCAGAGCGACAGAAACAGAGGAGTCAGAAGCTCATTCGCGTATTCAAACACTTTAATAGCAATTGCTGAAAACGGGAGGCCACCCTCACCCGTGGGAAGTCTGGGGGACTAGATTAGAGTCTTTTAGAGATCTGCGGGCTCTGGGGCCCGGGCATCACTATTTCTTACTGGGTGAAGGCATCCCGTCATCGCAAGTTTAGGTGTCAAGCTGGAAGAGGCTGCGCAGCAACGGGTTTCTTTCTGCTACTCTCACCAAGTCTTGTGAGGTGATGCGCCCCCTGTGATGGTTGTCAGCCTCCTTGCTCATCAGCTCCAGGATGTAGGACACCACGAACTCAAGAATGCCAGCGAGGAAAACAGGGGTCACGGAGGACAGGCGCCTAGCATAGCGATCACTTCTCAGGTGGCGGTCCACGTGACTCACAGAGATTTGCAGCTCGGCTCTTGGTGTGCGGGAGGGGGCACGCTTCTTACGTTGGTGCCGGTCTCTCCTTTCCCTAGGAGTGATGTCTGCTGCATTGTCCTGGATTGGGATTGGCCCATCTAGATTGTCCTGACGGTCGTGACTTCTCTAGATGCCAGGGCTTATTCCTCCTGCTCACCTATCTCTGTGCTCAAGGCCACCACGTGGTCAGGGAGCTGCCTTGGAGACAAACTGACATTGTGACATCACTAGTGTCCCTGGGCCTTGACCAGGACGGGCCTGGAAAAGTCCATGGTAGGAAACTGGTCTCCTTGGTAACTTGACCCTCTTAAATAACTCTTTCTACTTTACTTTAGCATCCAAGCAAAACATTTATGTTTCAACAAAAAATATTTCCCTGCCTGTGGGACACAACTTCCCATCTCACACAAACACACAGTAATCACACCAAATTTGCCTCCATTTACATATTAATCTTACTATTCCTAATCACTATTCCTGTTTCTTTTTGAAAGAACTTCACCATATCTAGCCTTTTTTATACACACAGAAGCTGACATGCCCCAAATAGACTACACTAGCAGCGACCAGAACCTGGTGAAACTCTACCTTCGGTTGCTAGGGAGAGGCCCGCTGGCCGACTCACATGAGTAGAAGAGGAAGAGTTGACTTGGCTCTAGTAAGGAGGGCCCCAAGGCTCTCTAGAACAAATCACCAAGGAGCCAGAGCCGTTCCCCAGACGGTCAAGGCCTATGGGCACCAATATCATGCTCTGAGGGTCCCTTTTCCTGCCAGAAAACGACAACCAGATAAGGCAGAGGAGGCTGGCAGAAAGAGGAGCTGCTAAAGAGTCCACTGCTGCCTCTGGCAGCTCCTTGAACCCCGCTCCCATGACTATCACTGAATTACTAAATTAAAGAGTAGGAAACCTGAAAAAATTGTGAAGTGGACATCTGACAATGCTGGTTCCGTAAATATCTGGTGTACTTGGCGTTGCGTGCGAAGAAAGGTTCTGTGGATGTGTAGAAGCGGGTATTCGAACGGCCTTTAAGCCTATTGGGCTGAACCTCAGGCCACTCCTGTGAAGCAGGTAAAGGCTAATCCGTCCCCAGCAGCTCTCAGAGGTGGTGGAAGGAGGCAGGAGCGGCTGACTCACCAGCCAGAGGGCAGCTGAGAGGAAATCGCGGTGAGGACGTTTGGGACCCCAGGGGTCCCTCTGCCTCTCCCTCCACGTGGCGCTCTTCCGAGTCTCCACAAAGCTCAGAAGACCATGGTTTTCACAGCCAGTGTGACCCAAGTCTCACGCAGTCACAGAGAACCAGGCTCAGTGGGACCTTGGGGAGCACAGCGGAGAACCTGGCCTACCGAGAGGAGACACCACGCAGCTGTTCCACAGGGCAGTCTCTGTGGCAGGCCCTGTGTTATATAGAGCAGGTCCTGACACGCATTGACTTAATCTTCGGGAAAATCCAAACATAGGGAATCTCTAACTCCATTTTACCTACGAGGGACCTGCTGCTCAGAGGGACCAGATGAATATCCAAGGCCTCATGGCCCGAAGGGCAGAGCAGGGATGGCCCAGCCAGGTCCCCTGATCTCGTTGGGAAATCCGCTAGGCAGCCTCTGTCCAGCCCTTTCTAACAGGCCTGGAGGGTACAAATGGCGGAGGCAGGGGAGGGAATAGCGGCGAAAACCTCCAATGTTGGCATTCATACCAGAGGGCATGTATTCTACGACACTTAAAGCGACGACATATTTTTTTTAACTTGACACAGCACATAAGTGTGTTTGTAAGACATAAATATGCTTTTGAGTCCATCACTTTGGGCAGAATTTAAAGAGAACATACTTGTGCATCTTGAAACAAGTATTCAGCCACCGATAACGCTGTACTCTATGAGCTATAGGACAGAGAAATAGGTGTTTCATTTTCCAATATGTATCATAATTGTGTGTATATCTTAATGTCTAATAATCATGAAGAAGTGCTTGGATTGCACGTCTTACACCAGATGGTAGCTTTTATACATTACTGGTTAATGTACCAGTGTCCACAAAAGAGGACAAGGGACTATATTCTAAAAGCCCGTTACAACAACTAGTCAGTAATCCCTGTCTCATGTCCTTTTGTTTGGAATGAGGCGGGATAAATAAGTGAAATTCACCCCACTAGAATTCCTTCTACGTACATTACTTTAGGTTTGCCCCACCACTCCTCGTCCCTTGTGTAAATCCCCGGTCCCGTGAAGTTCATGACAACGGCCGGGCCACCCTCTGCCCACACCCATTGCCACCACCTCTGATTTTAGATGTTCTGAACCATGAAGAAAGCCTTCGGTACCTCAGTCATGGTCTTCAGTCTCACCCCAGTTACCACTATCATTCACGGAGGCGCCCCCCCCCCCAGGCAGCAACCCCGCCCCCCACCCAGCCAAACTCCTAGCTTTACAGGACTTGAGTTGCTCAGAACCAGTGAGGCAGTCTAACCTCTAGCAGGGGTCGGGAACCTTTTTGGCTGAGAGAACCATGAACGCCTCATATTTTAAAATGTAATTCCGTGAGAGCCATAAAACCACCCGTGCCGGTTACGCATTATCCAATAAAAATTTGGTGTTGTCCCGGAGAACAGCTGTGATTGGCTCCAGCCACCCGCAACCATGAACATGAGCGGTAGGAAATGAATGGGTTGTAACATATGATAATGTTTTATATTTTTAACGTTATTATTTTTTTAATTAAAGATTTGTCTGGGAGCCAGATGCGGCCACCAAAAGAGCCACATCTGGCTGGCGTGCCATAGGGTGCCGACCCCTGCTCTACAGTCACGGACAGATACTGCCACCAGCGCCCCTTCCCACACCACCACCGTTAGAAACCGCTCCCTTAAATCCCTGATTCAAGCATCCCGCACTGACCGCGCCTTCCACTCTCCAACCCCCCATGAGCTATCGCCTCCGGGATGTCTATCTCACACACACTTCCCACTCAGAGCGACAGAAACAGAGGAGTCAGAAGCCTCTTCCCGTGTTCAAACACTTTAATGGCAAGTGCTGAAAACGGGAGGCCTCCCTCACCTGTGGGAAGTCTGAGGGACTAGATGAGGCTGTTGTGGAGGTCTGCAGGCTCTGGAACCCGGGCATCACTTCTTCTTCCTGGGTGAAGGAGTCCCGTCATCTCAAGTACAGGTGTCATGCTCAAAAGGCCGTGGAGCTGCTGCAGGTTGTTTTCTACCACTCTCTTCACGTCTTGTGAGGTGATGCGCCCCCCGTGACGGTTGTCAGCCTCCTTGCTCGCCAGCTCCAGGAGGTAGGCCACCAAGTACTCAAGGATGCCAGCGAGGAAAACAGGCGTCAACGAGGACAGGCGTTCAGCATAGTGACCATCTCGCAGGTGGCGGTCCACACGACTCACAGGGAATTGCAGCTCGGCTCTGGCTTTGCGGGAGGTGGCATGCTTCTTATGATGGTGCCAGTCTCTTCTTTTCCCAGACGTGATGTCTGCTGCATTTTTCTGGGAGTGGCCCATCTAGGTTGTTCTGACAGTCTGGACCCCTCTAGATGCCAGGCCTTACTCCTGCCCACCTCTCTCTGTAGTTAAGGCCAGCTCAGGTCAGGGAGCTGCCTTTGTGACAAACTGAAATTGTGACATCACTGCTGCCCCCTGGGCCTTGACCAGGACTGGCCTAGAAATGTCCATGATAGGACACTGGTCTCCATGGCAACATGACTCACTTTCTCAAAAAACTCTTTCTACCTGACTTTAGCATCTAAGAAAAATATGTATGTTTCAATGGAAAATGTTTCCCTGCCTATGAGAAACTCCTCCAGGTTGGCTGATTCTAGCCTCCGCCTGTCTTGGTGTCCTTTGATGTCCCTCTGTAAGGTGCAGGTCACTGACATACATGCACCGCCTCCAGTAGAAGCTCAACTGTCCCGTCCCACACAGTAAACACAGTAATCACACCAATTTTGCCTCCATTTACATACTCATCTCACTATCCGTGATCGATCACTATTCCTGTTTCTTTTTGAAAGAATTTAATCGTATTGATCCATTGTATGCCAACAGAAGCTGACGTGCCCCAAAGAAACTACACTAGCAGCGACCAGAACCTGGTGAACTCCACCTTCGGTTGCTAGGGAGAGGCCCGCTGGACGACTCACATGAGTCGAAGAGGAAGAGTTGAACTTGGCTACGATAAGGGGGGCCTAAAGGCTCTCTAGAACAAATCACCAAGGAGCCAGAGCCGTTCCCCAGACGGTCAAGGCCTATGGGCACCAATGTCATGCTCTGAGGGCCCCTTATCCTGCCAGAAAACGACAACCAGATAAGGCAGAGGAGGCTGGCAGAAAGAGGAGCTGCTAAAGAGTCCATTGCTGCCTCTGGCAGCTCCTTGAACCCCGCTCCCATGACTATCACTGAATTACTAAATTAAAGAGTAGGAAACCTGAAAAAATTGTGAAGTGGACATCTGACAATGCTGGTTCTGTAAATATCTGGTGTACTTGGCGTTGCGTGTGAAGAAAGGTTCTGTGGATGTGTAGAAGCGAGTATTCGAATGGCCTTTAAGCCTATTGGGCTGAACCTCAGGCCACTCCTGTGAAGCAGGTAAAGGCTAAACCGTCCCCAGCAGCTCTCAGAGGTGGCGGAAGGAGGCAGGAGCGGCTGACTCACCAGCCAGAGGGCAGCTGAGAGGAAATCGCGGTGAGGACGTTTGGGACCCCAGGGGTCCCTCTGCCTCTCCCTCCACGTGGCGCTCTTCCGAGTCTCCACAAAGCTCAGAAGACCATGGTTTTCACAGCCAGTGTGACCCAAGTCTCACGCAGTCACAGAGAACCAGGCTCAGTGGGACCTTGGGGAGCACAGCTGAGAACCTGGCCTACCGAGAGGAGACACCACGCAGCTGTTCCACAGGGCAGTCTCTGTGCCAGGCCCTGTGTTATATAGAGCAGGTCCTGACACGCATTGACTTAATCTTCGGGAAAACCCAAACATAGGGAAACTCTAACTCCATTTTACCTACGAGGGACCTGCTGCTCAGAGGGACCAGATGAATATCCAAGGTCTCATGGCCCGAAGGGCAGAGCAGGGATGGCCCAGCCAGGTCCCCTGATCCAGTTGTGAAAGCGGCTAGGCAGACTCTGTCCAGTCCATTTAAACAGGAGTGGAGGCAACAAAGGAGGTGGGGTGAATAGTGGGGAAAAGTTCCAATGTTGACGTTCATAAGAGAGGGCTTGTTTTCTGCAACACTTAATGCGACGACCATTTTTTTCTTTAACTTAATACAGCCCATAAATGTGTTCATGGGACTTATGTTTGCTTTTGAGTTTGGCACTTGGCACAGAATTTATAGAGAATACACTTGTACATCTTAAAACATGTATTCAGCCATTGATAACTCTGTGACTTTATTAACTATATGATAGACAAATCGGTGTTTCCTTTGAAAATGAGCATTGTAATTGTGTTTATAATGTAATGTTTACTAATCATTGACAACTTCTTGAATTGCAGGTCTTACACCAGATGTTAGCATCTATACAGTACTGGTTAATGTACCAGTGTCCACAAAAGAAGACAAGAGATTATATTCTAAAAGGCCATTACAACACTAGTCAATAATCCCTGTCTCGAGTCCTTTTGTTCGGAATGAGGCGGGATAAATAAATGAAATCCACCCGACTATAAATCCTTTTATGTACATTACTTTAGGTCTGTCCCACCACTCCTCATCCCTTGTGTAAAGCCCCAGTCCCATGAAGTCCATGACAACGGCCATGCCATCTTCTGCCCACACTCATTGCCACCACCTCCAATTTTAGATGTTCTGAACCATGAATAAACCCTTCGATACCTCAGGCATGGTCTTCTGTCCCACCTCAGTTACCACTATCATTAAGGGTGGAGCCCCACTGAAAGCATCCAAACCCCCCACCCAGCCAACCTCCTGGCTTCACAGGACTTGACTTGCTCAGAACCAAGGAGGTGGTCTAACCTCTACAGTCCCGGACAGCTTACTCCCACCTGCGCCCTTTCCCACACCATCACCTTAGGAACCGATGCCTTAAATCCCTGATTCTGGCATCCCGCACTTACCGCGCCTTCCACCCTCCAACCCCCCATGAGCTATCTTCTCCTGGATGTCTATCTCACACACACTTCCCACTCAGAGCGACAGAAACAGAGGAGTCAGAAGCTCATTCGCGTATTCAAACACTTTAATAGCAATTGCTGAAAACGGGAGGCCACCCTCACCCGTGGGAAGTCTGGGGGACTAGATTAGAGTCTTTTAGAGATCTGCGGGCTCTGGGGCCCGGGCATCACTATTTCTTACTGGGTGAAGGCATCCCGTCATCGCAAGTTTAGGTGTCAAGCTGGAAGAGGCTGCGCAGCAACGGGTTTCTTTCTGCTACTCTCACCAAGTCTTGTGAGGTGATGCGCCCCCTGTGATGGTTGTCAGCCTCCTTGCTCATCAGCTCCAGGATGTAGGACACCACGAACTCAAGAATGCCAGCGAGGAAAACAGGGGTCACGGAGGACAGGCGCCTAGCATAGCGATCACTTCTCAGGTGGCGGTCCACGTGACTCACAGAGATTTGCAGCTCGGCTCTTGGTGTGCGGGAGGGGGCACGCTTCTTACGTTGGTGCCGGTCTCTCCTTTCCCTAGGAGTGATGTCTGCTGCATTGTCCTGGGATTGGGATTGGCCCATCTAGATTGTCCTGACGGTCGTGACTTCTCTAGATACCAGGGCTTATTCCTCCTGCTCACCTATCTCTGTGCTCAAGGCCACCACGTGGTCAGGGAGCTGCCTTGGAGACAAACTGACATTGTGACATCACTAGTGTCCCTGGGCCTTGACCAGGACGGGCCTGGAAAAGTCCATGGTAGGAAACTGGTCTCCTTGGTAACTTGACCCTCTTAAATAACTCTTTCTACTTTACTTTAGCATCCAAGCAAAACATTTATGTTTCAACAAAAAATATTTCCCTGCCTGTGGGACACAACTTCCCATCTTACACAAACACACAGTAATCACACCAAATTTGCCTCCATTTACATATTAATCTTACTATTCCTGATCACCATTCCTGTTTCTTTTTGAAAGAACTTCACCATATCTAGCCTTTTTTATACACACAGAAGCTGACGTGCCCCAAATAGACTACACTAGCAGCGACCAGAACCTGGTGAAACTCTACCTTCGGTTGCTAGGGAGAGGCCCGCTGGCCGACTCACATGAGTAGAAGAGGAAGAGTTGACTTGGCTCTAGTAAGGAGGGCCCCAAGGCTCTCTAGAACAAATCACCAAGGAGCCAGAGCCGTTCCCCAGACGGTCAAGGCCTATGGGCACCAATATCATGCTCTGAGGGTCCCTTTTCCTGCCAGAAAACGACAACCAGATAAGGCAGAGGAGGCTGGCAGAAAGAGGAGCTGCTAAAGAGTCCACTGCTGCCTCTGGCAGCTCCTTGAACCCCGCTCCCATGACTATCACTGAATTACTAAATTAAAGAGTAGGAAACCTGAAAAAATTGTGAAGTGGACATCTGACAATGCTGGTTCCGTAAATATCTGGTGTACTTGGCGTTGCGTGTGAAGAAAGGTTCTGTGCATGTGTAGAAGCAGGTATTCGAACGGCCTTTAAGCCTATTGGGCTGAACCTCAGGCCACTCCTGTGAAGCAGGTAAAGGCTAAACCGTCCCCAGCAGCTCTCAGAGGTGGCGGAAGGAGGCAGGAGCGGCTGACTCACCAGCCAGAGGGCAGCTGAGAGGAAATCGCGGTGAGGACGTTTGGGACCCCAGGGGTCCCTCTGCCTCTCCCTCCACGTGGCGCTCTTCCGAGTCTCCACAAAGCTCAGAAGACCATGGTTTTCACAGCCAGTGTGACCCAAGTCTCACGCAGTCACAGAGAACCAGGCTCAGTGGGACCTTGGGGAGCACAGCTGAGAACCTGGCCTACCGAGAGGAGACACCACGCAGCTGTTCCACAGGGCAGTCTCTGTGCCAGGCCCTGTGTTATATAGAGCAGGTCCTGACACGCATTGATTTAATCTTTGGGAAAACCCAAACATAGGGAAACTCTAACTCCATTTTACCTTCGAGGGACCTGCTGCTCAGAGGGACCAGATGAATATCCAAGGCCTCATGGCCCGAAGGGCAGAGCAGGGATGGCCCAGCCAGGTCCCCTGATCTCGTTGGGAAATCCGCTAGGCAGCCTCTGTCCAGCCCTTTCTAACAGGCCTGGAGGGTACAAATGGCGGAGGCAGGGGAGGGAATAGCGGCGAAAACCTCCAATGTTGGCATTCATACCAGAGGGCATGTATTCTACGACACTTAAAGCGACGACATATTTTTTTTAACTTGACACAGCACATAAGTGTGTTTGTAAGACATAAATATGCTTTTGAGTCCATCACTTTGGGCAGAATTTAAAGAGAACATACTTGTGCATCTTGAAACAAGTATTCAGCCACCGATAACGCTGTTACTCTATGAGCTATAGGACAGAGAAATAGGTGTTTCATTTTCCAATAAGTATCATAATTGTGTGTATATCTTAATGTCTAATCATCATTAAGAACTGCTTGGATTGCACGTCTTACACCAGATGGTAGCTTTTATACATTACTGGTTAATGTACCAGTGTCCACCAAAGAGGACAAGGGATTATACTCTAAAAGCCCGTTACAACAACTAGTCAATAATCCCTGTCTCATGTCCTTTTGTTTGGAATGAGGCGGGATAAATAAGTGAAATTCACCCCACTAGAATTCCTTCTACGTACATTACTTTAGGTTTGCCCCACCACTCCTCGTCCCTTGTGTAAATCCCCGGTCCCGTGAAGTTCATGACAACGGCCGGGACACCCTCTGCCCACACCCATTGCCACCACCTCCGATTTTAGATGTTCTGAACCATGAAGAAAGCCTTCGGTACCTCAGTCATGGTCTTCAGTCTCACCCCAGTTACCACTATCATTCACGGAGGCGGCCCCCCCCCCCAGGCAGCAACCCCGCCCCCCACCCAGCCAAACTCCTAGCTTTACAGGACTTGAGTTGCTCAGAACCAGTGAGGCAGTCTAACCTCTAGCAGGGGTCGGGAACCTTTTTGGCTGAGAGAACCATGAACGCCTCATATTTTAAAATGTAATTCCGTGAGAGCCATAAAACCACCCGTGCCGGTTACGCATTATCCAATAAAAATTTGGTGTTGTCCCGGAGAACAGCTGTGATTGGCTCCAGCCACCCGCAACCATGAACATGAGCGGTAGGAAATGAATGGGTTGTAACATATGATAATGTTTTATATTTTTAACGTTATTATTTTTTTAATTAAAGATTTGTCTGGGAGACAGATGCGGCCACCAAAAGAGCCACATCTGGCTGGCGTGTCATAGGGTGCCGACCCCTGCTCTACAGTCACGGACAGATACTGCCAACAGCGCCCCTTCCCACACCACCACCGTTAGAAACCGCTCCCTTAAATCCCTGATTCAAGCATCCCGCACTGACCGCGCCTTCCACTCTCCAACCCCCCATGAGCTATCTTCTCCTGGATGTCTATCTCACACACACTTCCCACTCAGAGCAACAGAAACAGAGGAATCAGAAGCTCATTTGCGTATTCAAACACTTTAATAGCAATTGCTGAAAACGGGAGGCCACCCTCACCCGTGGGAAGTCTGGGGGACTAGATTAGAGTCTTTTAGAGATCTGCGGGCTCTGGGGCCCGGGCATCACTATTTCTTACTGGGTGAAGGCATCCCGTCATCTCAAGTTTAGGTGTCAAGCTGGAAGAGGCTGCGCAGCAACGGGTTTCTTTCTGCTACTCTCACCAAGTCTTGTGAGGTGATGCGCCCCCTGTGATGGTTGTCAGCCTCCTTGCTCATCAGCTCCAGGATGTAGGACACCACGAACTCAAGAATGCCAGCGAGGAAAACAGGGGTCACGGAGGACAGGCGCCTAGCATAGCGATCACTTCTCAGGTGGCGGTCCACGTGACTCACAGAGATTTGCAGCTCGGCTCTTGGTGTGCGGGAGGGGGCACGCTTCTTACGTTGGTGCCGGTCTCTCCTTTCCCTAGGAGTGATGTCTGCTGCATTGTCCTGGGATTGGGATTGGCCCATCTAGATTGTCCTGACGGTCGTGACTTCTCTAGATGCCAGGGCTTATTCCTCCTGCTCACCTATCTCTGTGCTCAAGGCCACCACGTGGTCAGGGAGCTGCCTTGGAGACAAACTGACATTGTGACATCACTAGTGTCCCTGGGCCTTGACCAGGACGGGCCTGGAAAAGTCCATGGTAGGAAACTGGTCTCCTTGGTAACTTGACCCTCTTAAATAACTCTTTCTACTTTACTTTAGCATCCAAGCAAAACATTTATGTTTCAACAAAAAATATTTCCCTGCCTGTGGGACACAACTTCCCATCTTACACAAACACACAGTAATCACACCAAATTTGCCTCCATTTACATATTAATCTTACTATTCCTGATCACCATTCCTGTTTCTTTTTGAAAGAACTTCACCATATCTAGCCTTTTTTATACACACAGAAGCTGACGTGCCCCAAATAGACTACACTAGCAGCGACCAGAACCTGGTGAAACTCTACCTTCGGTTGCTAGGGAGAGGCCCGCTGGCCGACACACATGAGTAGAAGAGGAAGAGTTGACTTGGCTCTAGTAAGGAGGGCCCCAAGGCTCTCTAGAACAAATCACCAAGGAGCCAGAGCCGTTCCCCAGACGGTCAAGGCCTATGGGCACCAATATCATGCTCTGAGGGTCCCTTTTCCTGCCAGAAAACGACAACCAGATAAGGCAGAGGAGGCTGGCAGAAAGAGGAGCTGCTAAAGAGTCCATTGCTGCCTCTGGCAGCTCCTTGAACCCCGCTCCCATGACTATCACTGAATTACTAAATTAAAGAGTAGGAAACCTGAAAAAATTGTGAAGTGGACATCTGACAATGCTGGTTCTGTAAATATCTGGTGTACTTGGCGTTGCGTGTGAAGAAAGGTTCTGTGCATGTGTAGAAGCAGGTATTCGAACGGCCTTTAAGCCTATTGGGCTGAACCTCAGGCCACTCCTGTGAAGCAGGTAAAGGCTAAACCGTCCCCAGCAGCTCTCAGAGGTGGCGGAAGGAGGCAGGAGCGGCTGACTCACCAGCCAGAGGGCAGCTGAGAGGAAATCGCGGTGAGGACGTTTGGGACCCCAGGGGTCCCTCTGCCTCTCCCTCCACGTGGCGCTCTTCCGAGTCTCCACAAAGCTCAGAAGACCATGGTTTTCACAGCCAGTGTGACCCAAGTCTCACGCAGTCACAGAGAACCAGGCTCAGTGGGACCTTGGGGAGCACAGCTGAGAACCTGGCCTACCGAGAGGAGACACCACGCAGCTGTTCCACAGGGCAGTCTCTGTGCCAGGCCCTGTGTTATATAGAGCAGGTCCTGACACGCATTGATTTAATCTTTGGGAAAACCCAAACATAGGGAAACTCTAACTCCATTTTACCTTCGAGGGACCTGCTGCTCAGAGGGACCAGATGAATATCCAAGGCCTCATGGCCCAAAGGGCAGAGCAGGGATGGCCCAGCCAGGTCCCCTGATCTCGTTGGGAAATCCGCTAGGCAGCCTCTGTCCAGCCCTTTCTAACAGGCCTGGAGGGTACAAATGGCGGAGGCAGGGGAGGGAATAGCGGCGAAAACCTCCAATGTTGGCATTCATACCAGAGGGCATGTATTCTACGACACTTAAAGCGACGACATATTTTTTTTAACTTGACACAGCACATAAGTGTGTTTGTAAGACATAAATATGCTTTTGAGTCCATCACTTTGGGCAGAATTTAAAGAGAACATACTTGTGCATCTTGAAACAAGTATTCAGCCACCGATAACGCTGTTACTCTATGAGCTATAGGACAGAGAAATAGGTGTTTCATTTTCCAATATGTATCATAATTGTGTGTATATCTTAATGTCTAATAATCATGAAGAAGTGCTTGGATTGCACGTCTTACACCAGATGGTAGCTTTTATACATTACTGGTTAATGTACCAGTGTCCACAAAAGAGGACAAGGGACTATATTCTAAAAGCCCGTTACAACAACTAGTCAGTAATCCCTGTCTCATGTCCTTTTGTTTGGAATGAGGCGGGATAAATAAGTGAAATCCACCCCACTAGAATTCCTTCTACGTACATTACTTTAGGTTTGCCCCACCACTCCTCGTCCCTTGTGTAAATCCCCGGTCCCGTGAAGTTCATGACAACGGCCGGGACACCCTCTGCCCACACCCATTGCCACCACCTCCGATTTTAGATGTTCTGAACCATGAAGAAAGCCTTCGGTACCTCAGTCATGGTCTTCAGTCTCACCCCAGTTACCACTATCATTCACGGAGGCGGCCCCCCCCAGGCAGCAACCCCGCCCCCCACCCAGCCAAACTCCTAGCTTTACAGGACTTGAGTTGCTCAGAACCAGTGAGGCAGTCTAACCTCTAGCAGGGGTCGGGAACCTTTTTGGCTGAGAGAACCATGAACGCCTCATATTTTAAAATGTAATTCCGTGAGAGCCATAAAACCACCCGTGCCGGTTACGCATTATCCAATAAAAATTTGGTGTTGTCCCGGAGAACAGCTGTGATTGGCTCCAGCCACCCGCAACCATGAACATGAGCGGTAGGAAATGAATGGGTTGTAATACATGATAATGTTTTATATTTTTAACGTTATTATTTTTTTAATTAAAGATTTGTCTGCGAGCCAGATGCGGCCACCAAAAGAGCCACATCTGGCTGGCGTGCCATAGGGTGCCGACCCCTGCTCTACAGTCACGGACAGATACTGCCACCAGCGCCCCTTCCCACACCACCACCGTTAGAAACCGCTCCCTGAATCCCTGATTCAAGCATCCCGCACTGACCGCGCCTTCCACTCTCCAACCCCCCATGAGCTATCGCCTCCGGGATGTCTATCTCACACACACTTCCCACTCAGAGCGACAGAAACAGAGGAGTCAGAAGCCTCTTCCCGTGTTCAAACACTTTAATGGCAAGTGCTGAAAATGGGAGGCCTCCCTCACCTGTGGGAAGTCTGAGGGACTAGATGAGGCTGTTGTGGAGGTCTGCAGGCTCTGGAACCCGGGCATCACTTCTTCTTCCTGGGTGAAGGAGTCCCGTCATCTCAAGTACAGGTGTCATGCTCAAAAGGCCGTGGAGCTGCTGCAGGTTGTTTTCTACCACTCTCTTCACGTCTTGTGAGGTGATGCGCCCCCCGTGACGGTTGTCAGCCTCCTTGCTCGCCAGCTCCAGGAGGTAGGCCACCAAGTACTCAAGGATGCCAGCGAGGAAAACAGGCGTCAACGAGGACAGGCGTTCAGCATAGTGACCATCTCGCAGGTGGCGGTCCACACGACTCACAGGGAATTGCAGCTCGGCTCTGGCTCTGCGGGAGGTGGCATGCTTCTTATGATGGTGCCGGTCTCTTCTTTTCCCAGACGTGATGTCTGCTGCATTTTTCTGGGAGTGGCCCATCTAGGTTGTTCTGACAGTCTGGACCCCTCTAGATGCCAGGCCTTACTCCTGCCCACCTCTCTCTGTAGTTAAGGCCAGCTCAGGTCAGGGATCTGCCTTTGTGACAAACTGACATTGTGACATCACTGCTGCCCCCTGGGCCTTGACCAGGACTGGCCTAGAAATGTCCATGATAGGACACTGGTCTCCATGGCAACATGACTCACTTTCTCAAAAAACTCTTTCTACCTGACTTTAGCATCTAAGAAAAATATGTATGTTTCAATGGAAAATGTTTCCCTGCCTATGAGAAACTCCTCCAGGTTGGCTGATTCTAGCCTCTGCCTGTCTTGGTGTCCTTTGATGTCCCTCTGTAAGGTGCAGGTCACTGACATACATGCACCGCCTCCAGTAGAAGCTCAACTGTCCCGTCCCACACAGTAATCACAGTAATCACACCAATTTTGCCTCCATTTACATACTCATCTCACTATCCGTGATCGATCACTATTCCTGTTTCTTTTTGAAAGAATTTAATCGTATTGACCCATTGTATGCCCACAGAAGCTGACGTGCCCCAAAGAAACTACACTAGCAGCGACCAGAACCTGGTGAACTCCACCTTCGGTTGCTAGGGAGAGGCCCGCTGGCCGACTCACATGAGTCGAAGAGGAAGAGTTGAACTTGGCTACGATAAGGGGGGCCTAAAGGCTCTCTAGAACAAATCACCAAGGAGCCAGAGCCGTTCCCCAGACGGTCAAGGCCTATGGGCACCAATGTCATGCTCTGAGGGCCCCTTATCCTGCCAGAAAACGACAACCAGATAAGGCAGAGGAGGCTGGCAGAAAGAGGAGCTGCTAAAGAGTCCATTGCTGCCTCTGGCAGCTCCTTGAACCCCGCTCCCATGACTATCACTGAATTACTAAATTAAAGAGTAGGAAACCTGAAAAAATTGTGAAGTGGACATCTGACAATGCTGGTTCTGTAAATATCTGGTGTACTTGGCGTTGCGAGTGAAGAAAGGTTCTGTGGATGTGTAGAAGCGGGTATTCGAACGGCCTTTAAGCCTATTGGGCTGAACCTCAGGCCACTCCTGTGAAGCAGGTAAAGGCTAAACCGTCCCCAGCAGCTCTCAGAGGTGGTGGAAGGAGGCAGGAGCGGCTGACTCACCAGCCAGAGGGCAGCTGAGAGGAAATCGCGGTGAGGACGTTTGGGACCCCAGGGGTCCCTCTGCCTCTCCCTCCACGTGGCGCTCTTCCGAGTCTCCACAAAGCTCAGAAGACCATGGTTTTCACAGCCAGTGTGACCCAAGTCTCACGCAGTCACAGAGAACCAGGCTCAGTGGGACCTTGGGGAGCACAGCTGAGAACCTGGCCTACCGAGAGGAGACACCACGCAGCTGTTCCACAGGGCAGTCTCTGTGCCAGGCCCTGTGTTATATAGAGCAGGTCCTGACACGCATTGACTTAATCTTCGGGAAAATCCAAACATAGGGAAACTCTAACTCCATTTTACCTACGAGGGACCTGCTGCTCAGAGGGACCAGATGAATATCCAAGGTCTCATGGCCCGAAGGGCAGAGCAGGGATGGCCCAGCCAGGTCCCCTGATCCAGTTGTGAAAGCGGCTAGGCAGACTCTGTCCAGTCCATTTAAACAGGAGTGGAGGCAACAAAAGAGGTGGGGTGAATAGTGGGGAAAAGTTCCAATGTTGACGTTCATAAGAGAGGGCTTGTTTTCTGCAACACTTAATGCGACGACCATTTTTTTCTTTAACTTAATACAGCCCATAAATGTGTTCATGGGACTTATGTTTGCTTTTGAGTTTGGCACTTGGCACAGAATTTATAGAGAATACACTTGTACATCTTAAAACATGTATTCAGCCATTGATAACTCTGTGACTTTATTAACTATATGATAGACAAATCGGTGTTTCCTTTGAAAATGAGCATTGTAATTGTGTTTATAATGTAATGTTTACTAATCATTGACAACTTCTTGAATTGCAGGTCTTACACCAGATGTTAGCATCTATACAGTACTGGTTAATGTACCAGTGTCCACAAAAGAAGACAAGAGATTATATTCTAAAAGGCCATTACAACACTAGTCAATAATCCCTGTCTCGAGTCCTTTTGTTCGGAATGAGGCGGGATAAATAAATGAAATCCACCCGACTATAAATCCTTTTATGTACATTACTTTAGGTCTGTCCCACCACTCCTCATCCCTTGTGTAAAGCCCCAGTCCCATGAAGTCCATGACAACGGCCATGCCATCTTCTGCCCACACTCATTGCCACCACCTCCAATTTTAGATGTTCTGAACCATGAATAAACCCTTCGATACCTCTGGCATGGTCTTCTGTCCCACCTCAGTTACCACTATCATTAAGGGTGGAGCCCCACTGAAAGCATCCAAACCCCCCACCCAGCCAACCTCCTGGCTTCACAGGACTTGACTTGCTCAGAACCAAGGAGGTGGTCTAACCTCTACAGTCCCGGACAGCTTACTCCCACCTGCGCCCTTTCCCACACCATCACCTTAGGAACCGATGCCTTAAATCCCTGATTCTGGCATCCCGCACTTACCGCGCCTTCCACCCTCCAACCCCCCATGAGCTATCTTCTCCTGGATGTCTATCTCACACACACTTCCCACTCAGAGCGACAGAAACAGAGGAGTCAGAAGCTCATTCGCGTATTCAAACACTTTAATAGCAATTGCTGAAAACGGGAGGCCACCCTCACCCGTGGGAAGTCTGGGGGACTAGATTAGAGTCTTTTAGAGATCTGCGGGCTCTGGGGCCCGGGCATCACTATTTCTTACTGGGTGAAGGCATCCCGTCATCGAGGGTTTAGGTGTCAAGCTGGAAGAGGCTGCGCAGCAACGGGTTTCTTTCTGCTACTCTCACCAAGTCTTGTGAGGTGATGCGCCCCCTGTGATGGTTGTCAGCCTCCTTGCTCATCAGCTCCAGGATGTAGGACACCACGAACTCAAGAATGCCAGCGAGGAAAACAGGGGTCACGGAGGACAGGCGCCTAGCATAGCGATCACTTCTCAGGTGGCGGTCCACGTGACTCACAGAGATTTGCAGCTCGGCTCTTGGTGTGCGGGAGGGGGCACGCTTCTTACGTTGGTGCCGGTCTCTTCTTTCCCTAGGAGTGATGTCTGCTGCATTGTCCTGGGATTGGGATTGGCCCATCTAGATTGTCCTGACGGTCGTGACTTCTCTAGATGCCAGGGCTTATTCCTCCTGCTCACCTATCTCTGTGCTCAAGGCCACCACGTGGTCAGGGAGCTGCCTTGGAGACAAACTGACATTGTGACATCACTAGTGTCCCTGGGCCTTGACCAGGACGGGCCTGGAAAAGTCCATGGTAGGAAACTGGTCTCCTTGGTAACTTGACCCTCTTAAATAACTCTTTCTACTTTACTTTAGCATCCAAGCAAAACATTTATGTTTCAACAAAAAATATTTCCCTGCCTGTGGGACACAACTTCCCATCTTACACAAACACACAGTAATCACACCAAATTTGCCTCCATTTACATATTAATCTTACTATTCCTAATCACTATTCCTGTTTCTTTTTGAAAGAACTTCACCATATCTAGCCTTTTTTATACACACAGAAGCTGACGTGCCCCAAATAGACTACACTAGCAGCGACCAGAACCTGGTGAAACTCTACCTTCGGTTGCTAGGGAGAGGCCCGCTGGCCGACTCACATGAGTAGAAGAGGAAGAGTTGACTTGGCTCTAGTAAGGAGGGCCCCAAGGCTCTCTAGAACAAATCACCAAGGAGCCAGAGCCGTTCCCCAGACGGTCAAGGCCTATGGGCACCAATATCATGCTCTGAGGGTCCCTTTTCCTGCCAGAAAACGACAACCAGATAAGGCAGAGGAGGCTGGCAGAAAGAGGAGCTGCTAAAGAGTCCACTGCTGCCTCTGGCAGCTCCTTGAACCCCGCTCCCATGACTATCACTGAATTACTAAATTAAAGAGTAGGAAACCTGAAAAAATTGTGAACTGGACATCTGACAATGCTGGTTCTGTAAATATCTGGTGTACTTGGCGTTGCGTGTGAAGAAAGGTTCTGTGGATGTGTAGAAGCGGGTATTCGAACGGCCTTTAAGCCTATTGGGCTGAACCTCAGGCCACTCCTGTGAAGCAGGTAAAGGCTAAACCGTCCCCAGCAGCTCTCAGAGGTGGTGGAAGGAGGCAGGAGCGGCTGACTCACCAGCCAGAGGGCAGCTGAGAGGAAATCGCGGTGAGGACGTTTGGGACCCCAGGGGTCCCTCTGCCTCTCCCTCCACGTGGCGCTCTTCCGAGTCTCCACAAAGCTCAGAAGACCATGGTTTTCACAGCCAGTGTGACCCAAGTCTCACGCAGTCACAGAGAACCAGGCTCAGTGGGACCTTGGGGAGCACAGCTGAGAACCTGGCCTACCGAGAGGAGACACCACGCAGCTGTTCCACAGGGCAGTCTCTGTGCCAGGCCCTGTGTTATATAGAGCAGGTCCTGACACGCATTGACTTAATCTTCGGGAAAATCCAAACATAGGGAAACTCTAACTCCATTTTACCTACGAGGGACCTGCTGCTCAGAGGGACCAGATGAATATCCAAGGTCTCATGGCCCGAAGGGCAGAGCAGGGATGGCCCAGCCAGGTCCCCTGATCCAGTTGTGAAAGCGGCTAGGCAGACTCTGTCCAGTCCATTTGAACAGGAGTGGAGGCAACAAAGGAGGTGGGGTGAATAGTGGGGAAAAGTTCCAATGTTGACGTTCATAAGAGAGGGCTTGTTTTCTGCAACACTTAATGCGACGACCATTTTTTTCTTTAACTTAATACAGCCCATAAATGTGTTCATGGGACTTATGTTTGCTTTTGAGTTTGGCACTTGGCACAGAATTTATAGAGAATACACTTGTACATCTTAAAACATGTATTCAGCCATTGATAACTCTGTGACTTTATTAACTATATGATAGACAAATCGGTGTTTCCTTTGAAAATGAGCATTGTAATTGTGTTTATAATGTAATGTTTACTAATCATTGACAACTTCTTGAATTGCAGATGTTAGCTTCTATACAGTACTGGTTAATGTACCAGTGTCCACAAAAGAAGACAAGAGATTATATTCTAAAAGGCCATTACAACACTAGTCAATAATCCCTGTCTCGAGTCCTTTTGTTCGGAATGAGGCGGGATAAATAAATGAAATCCACCCGACTATAAATCCTTTTATGTACATTACTTTAGGTCTGTCCCACCACTCCTCATCCCTTGTGTAAAGCCCCAGTCCCATGAAGTCCATGACAACGGCCATGCCATCTTCTGCCCACACTCATTGCCACCACCTCCAATTTTAGATGTTCTGAACCATGAATAAACCCTTCGATACCTCAGGCATGGTCTTCTGTCCCACCTCAGTTACCACTATCATTAAGGGTGGAGCCCCACTGAAAGCATCCAAACCCCCCACCCAGCCAACCTCCTGGCTTCACAGGACTTGACTTGCTCAGAACCAAGGAGGTGGTCTAACCTCTACAGTCCCGGACAGCTTACTCCCACCTGCGCCCTTTCCCACACCATCACCTTAGGAACCGATGCCTTAAATCCCTGATTCTGGCATCCCGCACTTACCGCGCCTTCCACCCTCCAACCCCCCATGAGCTATCTCCTCCTGGATGTCTATCTCACACACACTTCCCACTCAGAGCGACAGAAACAGAGGAGTCAGAAGCTCATTCGCGTATTCAAACACTTTAATAGCAATTGCTGAAAACGGGAGGCCACCCTCACCCGTGGGAAGTCTGGGGGACTAGATTAGAGTCTTTTAGAGATCTGCGGGCTCTGGGGCCCGGGCATCACTATTTCTTACTGGGTGAAGGCATCCCGTCATCTCAAGTTTAGGTGTCAAGCTGGAAGAGGCTGCGCAGCAACGGGTTTCTTTCTGCTACTCTCACCAAGTCTTGTGAGGTGATGCGCCCCCTGTGATGGTTGTCAGCCTCCTTGCTCATCAGCTCCAGGATGTAGGACACCACGAACTCAAGAATGCCAGCGAGGAAAACAGGGGTCACGGAGGACAGGCGCCTAGCATAGCGATCACTTCTCAGGTGGCGGTCCACGTGACTCACAGAGATTTGCAGCTCGGCTCTTGGTGTGCGGGAGGGGGCACGCTTCTTACGTTGGTGCCGGTCTCTTCTTTCCCTAGGAGTGATGTCTGCTGCATTGTCCTGGGATTGGGATTGGCCCATCTAGATTGTCCTGACGGTCGTGACTTCTCTAGATGCCAGGGCTTATTCCTCCTGCTCACCTATCTCTGTGCTCAAGGCCACCACGTGGTCAGGGAGCTGCCTTGGAGACAAACTGACATTGTGACATCACTAGTGTCCCTGGGCCTTGACCAGGACGGGCCTGGAAAAGTCCATGGTAGGAAACTGGTCTCCTTGGTAACTTGACCCTCTTAAATAACTCTTTCTACTTTACTTTAGCATCCAAGCAAAACATTTATGTTTCAACAAAAAATATTTCCCTGCCTGTGGGACACAACTTCTCATCTTACACAAACACACAGTAATCACACCAAATTTGCCTCCATTTACATATTAATCTTACTATTCCTAATCACTATTCCTGTTTCTTTTTGAAAGAACTTCACCATATCTAGCCTTTTTTATACACACAGAAGCTGACGTACCCCAAATAGACTACACTAGCAGCGACCAGAACCTGGTGAAACTCTACCTTCGGTTGCTAGGGAGAGGCCCGCTGGCCGACTCACATGAGTAGAAGAGGAAGAGTTGACTTGGCTCTAGTAAGGAGGGCCCCAAGGCTCTCTAGAACAAATCACCAAGGAGCCAGAGCCGTTCCCCAGACGGTCAAGGCCTATGGGCACCAATATCATGCTCTGAGGGTCCCTTTTCCTGCCAGAAAACGACAACCAGATAAGGCAGAGGAGGCTGGCAGAAAGAGGAGCTGCTAAAGAGTCCATTGCTGCCTCTGGCAGCTCCTTGAACCCCGCTCCCATGACTATCACTGAATTACTAAATTAAAGAGTAGGAAACCTGAAAAAATTGTGAAGTGGACATCTGACAATGCTGGTTCTGTAAATATCTGGTGTACTTGGCGTTGCGTGTGAAGAAAGGTTCTGTGGATGTGTAGAAGCGGGTATTCGAACGGCCTTTAAGCCTATTGGGCTGAACCTCAGGCCACTCCTGTGAAGCAGGTAAAGGCTAATCCGTCCCCAGCAGCTCTCAGAGGTGGTGGAAGGAGGCAGGAGCGGCTGACTCACCAGCCAGAGGGCAGCTGAGAGGAAATCGCGGTGAGGACGTTTGGGACCCCAGGGGTCCCTCTGCCTCTCCCTCCACGTGGCGCTCTTCCGAGTCTCCACAAAGCTCAGAAGACCATGGTTTTCACAGCCAGTGTGACCCAAGTCTCACGCAGTCACAGAGAACCAGGCTCAGTGGGACCTTGGGGAGCACAGCTGAGAACCTGGCCTACCGAGAGGAGACACCACGCAGCTGTTCCACAGGGCAGTCTCTGTGCCAGGCCCTGTGTTATATAGAGCAGGTCCTGACACGCATTGATTTAATCTTTGGGAAAACCCAAACATAGGGAAACTCTAACTCCATTTTACCCACGAGGGACCTGCTGCTCAGAGGGACCAGATGAATATCCAAGGTCTCATGGCCCGAAGGGCAGAGCAGGGATGGCCCAGCCAGGTCCCCTGATCTCGTTGGGAAATCCGCTAGGCAGCCTCTGTCCAGCCCTTTCTGACAGGCCTGGAGGGTGCAAATGGCGGAGGCAGGGGAGGGAATAGCGGCGAAAACCTCCAATGTTGGCATTCATACCAGAGGGCATGTATTCTACGACACTTAATGCGACGACATTTTTTTTTTAACTTGACACAGCACATAAGTGTGTTTGTAAGACATAAATATGCTTTTGAGTCCATCACTTTGGGCAGAATTTAAAGAGAACATACTTGTGTATCTTGAAACAAGTATTCAGCCACCGATAACGCCGTTATTCTATGAGCTATAGGACAGAGAAATAGGTGTTTCATTTTCCAATAAGTATCATAATTGTGTGTATATCTTAATGTCTAATAATCATTAAGAACTGCTTGGATTGCACGTCTTACACCAGATGGTAGCTTTTATACATTAATGGTTAATGTACCAGTGTCCACAAAAGAGGACAAGGGATTATATTCTAAAAGCCCGTTACATCAACTAGTCAGTAATCCCTGTCTCAAGTCCTTTTGTTTGGAATGAGGCGGGATAAATAAATGAAATCCACCCAACTAGAATTCCTTCTACATACATTACTTTAGGATTTCCCCACCACTCCTCGTCCCTTTTGTATAATCCCCGGTCCTGTGAAGTTCATGACAACGGCCGGGCCACCCTCTGCCCACACCCATTGCCACCACCTCCGGTTTTAGATGTTCTGAACCATGAAGAAAGCCTTCGGTACCTCAGTCATAGTCTTCAGTCTCACCCCAGTTACCACTATCATTCACGGAGGCGGCCCCCCCCCAGGCAGCAACCCCGCCCCCCACCCAGCCAAACTCCTAGCTTTACAGGACTTGAGTTGCTCAGAACCAGTGAGGCAGTCTAACCTCTAGCAGGGGTCGGGAACCTTTTTGGCCGAGAGAGCCATGAACACCTCATATGTTAAAATGTAATTCCCTGAGAGCCATAAAATGACCTGTGCATGTTTTGCATTATCCAATAAAAATTTGGTGTTGTCCCGGAGGACAGCTGTGATTGGTAAAAGCTACTCACAATCATGAACATGAGTGGTTAGAAATGAATGGGCTGTAATACATGAAAATATTTTATATTTTTAAAGGTATTTTTTTTTTATTAAAGATTTGTCTGCCAGCCAGATGCAGCCATCAAAAGAGCCACATCTGGCTCGCCTGCCATAGGGTGCCGACCCCTTCTCTACAGTCATGGACAGATACTCCTACCAGCGCCCCTTCCCACACCACCACTGTTAGAAACCACTCCCTTAAATCCCTGATTCCAGCATCCCGCACTGACCGCTCCTTCCACTCTCCAACTCCCCATGAGGTATCGCCTCCTGGATGTCTATCTCACACACACTTCCCACTCAGAGCGACAGAAACAGAGGAGTCAGAAGCCTGTTTCTCTGTTCAAACACTTTAATGGCAAGTCCTGAAAACGGGAGGTCTCCCTCACCTGTGGGAAGTCTGAGGGACTAGATGAGGCTGTTGTGGAGGTCTGCAGGCTCTGGAACCCGGGCATCACTTCTTCTTCCTGGGTGAAGGAATTCCGTCATCTCAAGTACAGGTGTCATGCTCAAAAGGCCGTGGAGCTGCTGCAGGTTCTTTTCTACCATTCTCTTCATGTCTTGTGAGGTGATGCGCCCCCTGTGATTTTTGTCAGCCTCCTTGCTCGCCAGCTCCAGGAGGTAGGCCACCATGTACTCAAGGATGCAAGCAAGGAAATCAGTGGTCAACTAGGACAGGCGTTCAGCATAGTGACCATCTCTCAGGTGGCGTTCCACACAACAAACAGGGAATTGCAGCTCGGCTCTGGCTCTGTGGGAGGTGGCATGCTTCTTATGATGGTGCCGGTCTCTTCTTTTCCCAGACGTGATGTCTGTTGCATTTTTCTGGGAGTGGCCCATCTAGGTTGTTCTGACAGTCTGGACCTCTCTAGATGCCAGGCCTTACTCCTGCCCACCTATCTCTGTGCTTAAGGTCAGCTCAGTTAGGGAGCTACCTTCATGACAAACTGACATTGTGACATCATTGGTGTCCCCCGGGCCTTGACCAGGACTGGCCTAGAAATGTCCATGATAGGACACTGGTCTCCATGGCAACTTGACTCACTTTCTCAAAAAACTCTTTCTACCTGACTTTAGCATCTAAATAAAATATGTATGTTTCAATGGAAAATGTTTCCCTGCCTATTAGTAACTGCTCCAGGTTGGCTGATTTTAGCCTCCACCTGTCTTGGTGTCCTTTTATATCCCTCTGTAACGTGCAGGTCAGTGACATACATGCACCTCATCCAGTAGAAACTCAACTGTCCCGTCCCACACAGTAAACACAGTAATCACACCAATTTTGCCTCCATTTATATATTCATCTTAGTATTCCTGATCACTGCTTTTGTTTCTTTGGATTCTCTTGTGAACTTTTTATAATTGTTGTTCAATTTTCTTACGTGATACATAAAATATTATAACGTGGTCATATATGTATTAGTGTCATAATTTTATAATTTTTCTTTAATTACTGTTAATTTTTTCATGAGACATACCAGAATATTCAATTGTTCCATCTTCTAGTGCCTTGTCATTGACAAGAGAATTCAGTTGTGTATAATTACTGCATTAATGCGTAGGTATGTCCTCTCTTAACTGTACTATGTTAATCAATGACCCAGTAGCACATTGTTGACTCTTTTCATAATTTTATTTCCTGTTTTCTAATTTTCTGTTTCTCTTCTGGTTTTGATTCATTACAGCCAAGAAATCATTCCCCACTATTGCTCACCATGTTTGGCAATTGCGTTTGGATTTTTTGGGGGTTTTTTTGTTTGTTTGTTTTTTTGATGGTCAATTCTACATTTAAAATATCACCATTTAGCTATTTTTAAGTGAACAAGTTGGTTTTCTTTTTTTTAAATTAATTTTAATGGGGTGACATTGATAAATCAGGGTACATATGTTCAGAGAAAACATCTCTAGGTTAGTTTGACATTTGATTATGCTGCATTTCCATCACCCAAAGTCCAATTGTCTTCCGTCACCTTCTAACTGGTTTTCTTTGTGTCCCTCTCCCAACACCCTCCCTCTCCTCCCCCCCTCCCCATAACCCACACACTCTTGTCCATGTCTCTGCATCTCATTTTTATGTCCCACCTATGTATCGAATCAAGTAGTTCTTAGTTTTTTCTGATTTACTTATTTTGCTCAGTATAATGTTATCAAGGTCCATCGATGTTGTTGTAAATGATCCGATGTCATCATTTCTTATGACTGAGTAGTATTCCATAGTATATATGTACCAAAGCTTTTTAATCCATTCGTCCTCTTATGGACACTTGGGCTGTTTCCAGATCTTCGCTATTGTGAAAAATGCTGTCATAAACATGGGGGTATAGTTTTTCTTTTCAAACAGTGCTATGGTGTTCTTGGGGTATATTCTTAAAAGTTATATAGCTGGGTCAAAAAGCAGTTCGATTTTAATTTCTTGAGGAATCTCCATACTGTTTTCTACAGTGGCTGCACCAGTCTGCATTCCCACCAGCAGTGCAGGAGGGTTCCCTTTTTCCACATCCTCGCCAGCACTTATTCTGTGTTGTTTTCTTGATGAGAGCCATTCTGAATGGTGTGAAGTGATATCATATTGTGGTTTTAATTTGCATTTCTCTAATGATTAGTGATGTTGAGCATTTTTTCATATGCCTATTGGCCATCTGTATGTCCTCTTTGGAGAAGTGTCTATTCATTTCTTTGATGCATTTTTTGATTGGATTGTCTGTCTTCCTGATATTGAGTTTTACAAGTTTTTTATAAATTTTAGTTATTAACCTCTTATCAGACGTATTGTCAAATATATTCTCCCATTGTGTAGTTTGTCTTTATATTCTGTTCTTATTTTCTTTAGCTGTGCAGAAGTTTTTAGTTTGATATAGTCCCATTCATTTATCCTCTCTTCTATTTCACTTGCCCGTGGAGATAATTTGGCAAATATATTGCTGCGAGAGATGTCAGAGAGCTTACTGCCTATGTTTTCTTATAAAATGCTTATGGTTTTATGGCTTACATTTAATTATTTTATCCATTTTGAGTTTATTTTTGTGAATGGTGTAAGTTGATGGTCTAGTTTCATTTTTTTGCAGGTAGCTGTCCAATTTTCCTAACACCATTTGTTGAAGAGGTTGTCTTTACTCCAATGTATGCTCTTACCTCCTTTGTCAAATATCAGTTGTCCATAAAAGTGTGGGTTTATTTCTGGTTTCTCAGTTCTGTTCCATTGATCTATATGCCTGTTCTTATGCCAGTACCAGGCTGTTTTGAGTACAATGGCCTTGTAGTATAACTTGATATCCAGAAGTGTTATACCTCCCACTTTATTCTTCCTTTCCAAGATTGCAGAGGCTATTCATGTTCTCTTTTGGTTCCATATTAATTTTTGGAATATGTGTTCTATATCTTTGAAGTAAGTCATTGGTATTTTCATCAGTATTGCTTTGAATGTATAAAATGGTTTGAGTATTATAAACATTTTAATGATGTTTATTCTTCCTAACCATGAGCACGGTATATGCTTCCACTTGTTAGTATCTTCCCTGATTTATCAGTGTTTTATAATTCTCTGAGTACAAGTCTTTAATCTCCCTGGTTAAATTTATTCCTAGGTACTTTATTTTTTTGGTTGCAGTGGTAAAGGGGATTGCTTCCATAATTTCTCTTTCTGACAGTTCATTGGTAGTGTATAAAAATGCCTCTGATTTCTGAGTATTAATTTTATATCCTGCCACCTTGCTGAATTCATTTATCAGGTCCAGTAGTTTTTTGACTGAGACTTTAGGGTTTTCTATATACAATATCATATCATGTGAAAATAATGATAGTTTTACTTCTTTTTTCCAATTTAGATGCCTTTTATTTCTTTTTCTTGTCTGATTGCTGTTGCTAGGACTTCTAGAACTATGTTGAATAAGAGTGGTGAAAGGGGGCACCACTGCCTTGTTCCTGATCTTAAAGGGATTGCTTTCAATTTTTGACCAATGAGTATGATGTTGGCTGTGGGTTTGTCATAGATGGCCTTTATGATGTTGAGGTATGTTCCCTGTATTCCCACTTTGCTGAGAGTTTTGATCATGAATGGGTGCTGGATTTTATCAAATACTTTTCCTGCATCTATTGAAATTATCATGTGATTTTTCTCTTTCCTTTTGTTTATGTGATGAATCACATTGATTGATTTGTGAATATTGTACCAGCCTTGCCTACTAAGAATAAATCCCACTTGATCATGGTGCATGATTTTTTTTTCATATATTGCTGGATCTGGTTTACTTACATTTTGTTCAGGATTTTAGCATCTAAATTCTTCAGGGATATTGACTTATTCTTTTCTTTCTTTGTGTTGTGTTTGCCTGTTTTGGAATCAGAATTATACTCACCTCATAGAAGGAGCTTGGAAGTCTTACTTCCTATTGAATTTTTTGAAATAACTTGAGAAGGATAGAAGTTAGTTCTTCCTTGAATATTTGGTAGAATTCACTTGTGAAGCCATCAGGCCCAGGACTTTTCTTTTTTGGGAGTTTTTTGATAAGTGTTTCAATCTCATTTGTTTTATTCAGTCTATTTAGCTTTTCTGATTCTTCCAGACTGATTTTTGGAAGATTGTTTGTTTTAAGAAATTTGTCCATTTCATCTAGGTTGTCTATTATTTGGCATACAGTTCTTCATAGTATTTTCTTACAATATTTTGTATTTCTGTGTGTCAGTTGTTATTTCTCCATCTCATTTCTAATTTAATTTATTTGAGTCCTTTCTCTTTTTTTCTTGGTGAGTCTAGTCAAAGGTTCATTTATCTTGTTTACATTTTCAAAGAGCCAGCTCCTGGTTTCATTGATCATCTATATTGTTTCTTTGGCCTCTATGTCATTTATTTCTGCTCTGATATTTATTATTTCTTTCCTTCCACTACCTCTGGGCATTACTTGCTGTTCTTTTTCTAGTTCTTTTAGATGCAGGGTCAAGTTGTTTATTTGAGCTTTTTCTAGCTTCTTAAGGTATGCTCGTAATGCTATGAACTTCCCTCTCAGGACTGCTTTTGCTGTGTCCCATAAATTTTGAGTTGATATATGCTCATTATCATTCATTTCTAGGAATTTTTTTTATTTCTTCTTTTATCTCATCATTAACCCATTTGTTATTTAATAGCATGCTATTTAGTTTCCAAGTGTTCGAGTATTTTTCAGTTTTTCTGTTGTAGTTGATTTCTAGTTTCATGCCATTGTGATTAGAGAATGTGCTCAATATGATTTCAATTCTTTTAAATTTGTTGAGACCACTTTTGTGCCGTAATATGTGGTCTATCGTGGAGAATGTACCATGAGCACTTGAAAAGAATGTATATTCTGCTCTTTTAGGGTGAAAGGTTCTGAAGATATTTATTAAATTGAGTTGATCTCTTTTGTCCTTTAAGTCTCCTGTCTTTGTTAATTTTCTTTCTTCAGGATCTATCTATTGATGTTAGTGGGGTATTGAAATCACCTACTATTATAGTATTGCTGTTGATCTCACCCTTTATATTTATCAAAGTCTGCTTTATATATTTAGGTGTTCCTATATTAGGTGTGTAGATATTTATAATGGTTATATCTTCCTGTTGGATTGTTCCCTTTATCATTATGTAGTGACCTTCTTTATCCCTTACTATGGCCTTTGTATTAAAGTCCATTTTGTCTGATATAAGTGTTGCTACCCCAGCTTTTTTTTTCATTTCTATTTGCGTGAAATATTTTTTTCATCCTTTTATCTTCAGTCTATGTGCATCTTTTGTTTTAAGGTGTGTCTCTTGTAGACAGCAAATGTATGGGTCCCGTTTTCTTATCCACGCAGCTACCCTATATCTTTTGATCAGATCATTTAATCCATTTACAATTAAGGTTATTATTGATATGTAGTTGTTTATTACCATTTTATTCTTTAAAACTGTATTCCTCTTTTACTATATTCTTTTTCTCCTTTGATCTGTTTACAACAGGCCCCCTAGCATTTCTTGCAGCATTGGTTTGGTTGTAGTGAATTCCTTGAGTTTTTTTTTTTCTGGAAAGCTTTTTATTTCTCCTTCAATTTTAAATGATAGCCTTGCTGGTTAAAGTAGTCTTTTTTTTATATATATATATAAATAAATTTTTATTTTAATGGGGTGACATCAATAAATCAGGGTACATACATTCAAAGAAAACATTTCCAGGTTATCTTGTCATTTAGTTATGTTGCATACCCATCACCCAAAGAGAGATCGTCCTCTGCCACCCTCCATCCAGTTCTCTCTGTACCCCTCCCCCTCCCCTCCCCCTCTCCCTCCTTCCCTCCCCCCACCCCCCATAGCCACCACACTCCTGTTCATGCCTCTCAGTCTCACTTTTATGTCCCACTAATGTATGGAATCCTGCAGTACCTGTTTTTTTCTGATTCGCTTATTTCACTCCACACAATGCTACCAAGACTCCACCATTCCGCTATAAGTGATCCAATGTCACCATTTCTCCTAGCTGAATAATATACCATGGTGTATATGTGCCCCATCTTCTTCATCTAGTCCTCTATTTTTTTTTTACAGTGATTAAAAGCCTTTAAGCAAACTCTTGGCCAATACAGCAAGAATCCATAAATGAGTAGTGTCCTTAACATGTTCCCCAAGTCAAAGTTGGCCCCCTCACCATGCCAAATCCCTGAAAAATGCAACCCAACCACAGTTCAGTCTGTTAGGAGCTGTCACAGGGAGCAGGAGTCCAGGAAAGTTCCCCACAGGAAAAGTCCGTATGGCACTGGAATTGTTGTCACCATTCTATACTTTGCAGCTCATGTCCAAGTCCCAATGACTGCTGCTTCTAGCTGGTAATGATTCAGGTAGACTGGAAAAAGCCATTTGCAGCATGCGTGGATATGGAGCTTCTGTTCTCCTCTGCCTGGAGAGTTGAGACCAGGTTGCTTTTCCCTGGAGCTCTGTGACTGTGGCCTGGTAAAGAGAACCTTGGGATACACTAAGCTGGGTGGCAAAGGTAAATTCATAATACAAGTTGGCAAAAGGAGGAAAGAGAGCTCTAAATTAAGAGTAGGTCCCAGCCTGAAATATGAGTGGGGCATTGAGGTAGGAGGGATAAAGGAAACACTATATATTAAGCAAAGCATCAGAAAATAGGACTATCAACACCCACAACAGAGATCTTTGAGGGAAGAATAAAGAACCTGACTATTCAGGCAAAACATAGTTAAGTGGCCCTTGTGCAAATGAGATCAGTTTACCTGCTTCTTGGAAGAAATACCCTAGGCTCGTCCATATTGTCATAGATGGGGTCGACGGCCCTGGGCACCTTCAGCCTTCAGTGGCAAACCCCAGCATTCTGGGCAAGGTTAGGTCATAGGTGGCTGGAGCAGGCCTGGAAGAGACTGAACCCTCCCTTAGAGGAGCGAGGGGGAAGCCCACCTTCCAGTGTCCCTGTTTCCTCACAGCAGAGGTGTGTAAGCCTGGCAGGCTTTAGCTCAATGACCTTCCTTTCCACTATTGAAGCAGGACCCAGATGGCATCCTATGAGACCCCTTTGGGGTGCTGGAGCCTTTAAGGGTGTATCCTAAAAGCTGGTAGTTCCCCCTGATCTCTATTGGGCTTTTTCTGCCTCTAGGTATCTTAAAAGCCATTCTCAGAAGATCTCGCTGAGGGGTTTGAGGATCCCCATCCGCCTATATAAATCTTTTCCCTATATCTGGAGCTATTTGGAAAAAAGACAGAACAGTGTTATTAGCTAGATCTAATAAAGAAGGTAGATTTGATGTCTCCTGTTCATCAGCTTTCAAAAGAAATGTAAATTTTTTTTTTAAGTAAAAAGCATGATATGGTAGACCCGTCGGAGTCATTGGCCTGGTGTGCAGGATTCCCGGGTTCGATTCCCGGCCAGAGCACACAGGAGAAGCGCCCATCTACCTATCCACCCCTCCCCCTCTCCCCCCTCCCGGTCCCTCTCCTCCTGTCCACAGCCAAGGCTCCACCGGAGCAAATCCACCCTGGGCACTAAGGATGGCCCCATGGCCTCCGCCCTAGTTGCTAGAATGACTCCAGTTGTAACAGAGCAACATCCCAGATGGGCAGAGCATTCCCCCCGGTAGGCATGCCAGGTGGATCCCAGTCAGGTGCATGCAGGAGTCTGTCTGCTTGCCTCCCCATCCCCATCCTCAGAAATATACAAAAAATAAATAAATAAAAGAAAAAATACAAAAAAAAAAAAGGAGGGGGGGCATTCCCTTGTGCTAAAGCACCAGGAAGCATGGAGTGAGCTTGAGTATGTCCTATGAAACATGGAGCTCTATGTTTACATATAAGTCTTTGAAGAAGGAGGAACTGCTGAAATAGTTTGTCAGCATTTGTCCCTAAGACAGCAGTCTTTATAGTGGGAACACCATACGTAAATATTTGCTGTCTGTCTATAGATTAAGGGGGGAATATGGCCAATGCTGAAAAGCCATGATCTTTGTGCCCCTCCCCTCCCCCAACCCCCTCCCTCTCCTCCCCCCACCCTGTAACCCCAACACTGTTGTTCATGTCTCTGAGTCTCATCTTTATGTCCCACCTATGTGTGGAAACATATAGTTCTTAGTTTTTTCTGATTTACTTCCTTCACTCAGTATAATGTTATCAAGGCCCATCCATGTTGTTGTAAAAGATCCTATGTCATCATTTCTTATGGCTGAGTAGTATTCCATAGTATATATATACCAAAGCTTTTTAATCCACTCATCCTCTGATGGACACTTGGGCTGTTTCCAAATCTTTGCTATTGTGAACAATGCTGCCATAAACATGGGGGTGCATTTCTTCTTTTCAAACAGTGCTATGGTGTTCTTGGGGTATATTCCTAACAGTGGTATAGCTGGGTCAAAAGGCAGTTTGATTTTTAATTTCTTGAGGTATCTTCATACTGTTTTCCACAGTGGCTGCACCAGTCTGCATTCCCACCAGCAGTGCAGGAGGGTTCCCTTTTCTCCACATCCTCGCCAGCACTTATTCTGTGTTGTTTTATTGATGAGCGCCATTCTGACTGGTGTGAGGTGATATCTCATTGTGGTTTTAATTTGCATTTCTCTAATCATTAATGATGTTGAACATTTTTTCATATGCCTATTGGCCATCTGTGTGTCCTCTTTGGAGAAATGTCTATTGATTTCTTTTGCCCATTTTTGGATTGGATTGTTTGTCTTCCTGGTATTAAGTTTTACAAGTTCTTTATAAATTTTGGTTATTAACCCCTTATCAGACGCTATGTCAAATATATTCTCCCATTGTGTAGTTTGTCTTTTTATTCTGTTCTTATTGTCTTTAGCTGTGCAGAAGCTTTTTAGTTTGATAAAGTCCCATTTGTTTATCCTGTCTTTTATTTCACTTGCCTGTGGAGACAAATCAGCAAATATATTGCTGCGAGAGATGTCAGAGAGCTTACTGCCTATGTTTTCTTCTAAAATGCTTATGGTTTCATGGCTTACATTCAAGTCTTTTATCCATTTTGAGTTTATTTTTGTGAGTGGTGTAAGTTGGTGGTCTAGTTTCATTTTTTTGCAGGTAGCTGTCCAGTTTTCCCAACACCATTTGTTGAAGAGGCTGTCTTTACTCCATTGTATTGTCTTACCTCCTTTGTCAAATATCAGTTGTCCATAGAGCTGTGGGTTTATTTCTGAGTTCTCTGTTCTGTTCCATTGATCTATGTGCCTGTTCTTATGCCATTACCATGCTGTTTTGAGTACAATGGCCTTATAATATAACTTGATATCTGGAAGTGTGATACCTCCCGCTTTTTTCTTCCTTTTCAGGATTGCTGAGGCTATTCGTGTTCTTTTTTGGTTCCATATAAATTTTTGGAATATGTGTTCTATGTCTTTGAAGTAAGTCATTGGTATTTTCATTGGTATTGCATTGAATTTATAAATTGCTTTGGGTAATATAGACATTTTAATGATGTTTATTCTTCCTAACCATGAGCACGGTATATGCCTCCACTTATTCGTATCTTCCCTGATTTCTTTTATCAATGTTTTATAATTTTCTGAGTACAAGTCTTTAATCTCCTTGGTTAGATTTATTCCTAGGTACTTTATTTTTTTGGTTGCAATGGTAAAGGGGATTGATTCCCTGATTTCTCTTTCTGACAGTTCATTATTAGTGTATAAAAATGCCTCTGATTTCTGAGTATTGATTTTATATCCTGCCACCTTGCCAAATTCTTTTATCAGGTCTAGTAGTTTTTTGACTGAAACTTTAGGGTTTTCTATATACAATATCATGTCATCTGCAAATAATGATAGTTTTACTTCTTCTTTTCCAATTTGGATGCCTTTTATTTCTTTTTCTTGTCTGATTGCTGTGGCAAGGACTTCCAGAACTATGTTGAATAAGAGTGGTGAAAGGGGGCAACCCTGCCTTGTTCCTGATCTTAAGGGGATAGCTTTTAATTTTTGCCCATTGAGTATTATGTTGGCTGTGGGTTTGTCATAGATGGCCTTTATCATGTTGAGGTATGTTCCCTGTATTCCCACTTTGCTGAGAGTTTTGATCATCAATGGGTGCTGGACTTAATCAAATGCTTTTTCTGCATCTATTGAAATTATCATGTGATTTTTCTCCTTTCTTTTGTTTATGTGATGAATCACATTGATTGATTTGCGAATATTGTACCAGCCTTGCCTCCCAAGAATAAATCCTACTTGATCATGGTGTATGATTTTTTCCATATATTGCTGGATTCGGTTTGCTAATATTTTATTGAGGATTTTTGCATCTAAGTTCATCATGGATATTGGCCTCTAATTTTCTTTTTTTGTGTGGTATTTGCCTGGTTTTGGAATCAGAATTATGCTCGCCTCATAAAAGGAGTTTGGAAGTCTTCCTTCCTCTTGAATTTTTTGAAATAGCTTGAGAAGGATAGGAGTTAGTTCTTCCTTGAATATTTGGTAGAATTCACTTGTGAAGCCATCAGGCCCAGGACTTTTCTTTTTTGGGAGTTTTTTGATAGCTGTTTCAATCTCATTTGTTGTAATTGGTCTGTTTAGGTTTTCTGATTCTTCCAGATTGATTTTTGGAAGATTATATGATTCAAGGAATTTGTCCATTTCATCTAGGTTGTCTAGTTTTTTGGCGTACAGTTCTTCATAGTATTTTCTTACAATATTTTGTATTTCTGTTGTGTCAGTTGTTATTTCTCCACTCTCGCTTCTAATTTTATTTATTTGAGTCCTCTCTCTTTTTTTCTTGGTGAGTCTTGTTAAAGGTTCATCGATCTTGTTTACCTTTTCAAAGAACCAGCTCCTGGTTTCATTGATCCTCTGTATTGTTTAGCCTCTATGTCACTTATTTCTGCTCTGATCTTTATTATTTCCTTCCTTCTACTAGCTCTGGGCTTTACTTGCTGTTCTTTTTCTAGTTCTTTTAGATGCAGGGTTAAGTTGTTAATTTGAGCTTTTTCTAGCTTCTTGAGGTATGCCTGTAATGCTATAAACTTCCCTCTCAGGACTGCTTTTGCTGTGTCCCATAAATTTTGAGTTGATGTATGCTCATTATCGTTTGTTTCTAGGAATTTTTTAATTTCTTCTTTGATCTCAATGTTAACCCATTCATTGTTTAATAACGTGCTATTTAGTTTCCAAGTGTTTGAATGTTTTTCAATTTTTCTATTGTGGTTGGTTTCTAGTTTAATGCCATTGTGATCAGAGAAAGTGTTCGATATGATTTCAATCTTCTTAAATTTGTTGAGCCCGCTTTTGTGCCCTAACATGTGGTCTATTCTAGAGAATGTCCCATGAGCGCTTGAAAAGAATGTATATTCTGCTCTTTTAGGGTGAAAGGTTCTGAAGATATCTATTAAATTGAGTTCATCTAATATGTCCTTTAAGTCTGCTGTTTCTTTGTTAATTTTCTTTCTTGAGGACCTATCTAATGATGTTAATGGGGTATTGAAATCTCCTACTATTATAGTATTGCTGTTGATCTCGCCCTTTAAGTCTATCAAAGTCTGCTTTATATATTTAGGTGCTCCTATATTAGGTGCGTAGATATTTATAATGGTTATATCTTCCTTTTGTATTGCTCCCTTTATCATTATGTAGTGACCTTCTTTATCTCTAACTATGGTCTTTGTTCTAAAGTCCATTTTTTCTGATATAAGTATTGCTACCCCAGCTTTTTTTTTCATTTCCATTTGCGTGAAATATTTTTTTCCATCCTTTTATCTTCAGTCTGTGTGCATCTTTTGATTTAAGGTGTGTCTCTTGTAGACAGCATATGTATGGGTCCTGTTTTCTTATCCACGCAGCTACCCTATGTCTCTTGATCGGATCATTTAATCCATTAACATTTAAGGTTATTACTGATATGTAATTGTTTATTGCCATTTTTTTTCTTTAAAACTGTTTTTCTCTTTTGCTATATTCTTTTTTTCCTTTGATCTGTTTACAACAGGTCCCTTAGCATTTCTTGCAGCCTTGGTTTGGTTGTAGTGAAATCCTTTAGGTTTTTTTTGTCTGTAAAGCTTTTTATTTCTCCTTCAATTTTAAATGATAGCCTTGCTGGATAAAGTAGTCTTGGTTGTAGGTTCTTGTTCTGCATTACTTTGAATATTTCTTGCCATTCCCTTCTGGCCTCAAGTGTTTCTGTTGAGAAGTCAGAAGTCATCCTTATGGGGGCTCCTTTGTAGGTGATTGTCTTTTTTTCTCTAGCAGCTTTTAATATTTTCTCTTTATCATTTAGCTTTGGTAATTTAATTATGATGTGTCTTGGTGTTGGTTTCTTTGGATTTCTCCTTAATGGAGTTCTCTGTGCTTCCTGAACATGTGAAATATTTTCCTGCCTTAATTGGGGGAAGTTTTCCGCTATAATATGTTTGAACAAAGTCTCTATCCCTTGTTCTTTCTCTTCTTCTTCAGGAACCCCTATGATGTGGATGTTATTTCTCTTCATGTTGTCACAGAGCTCTCTTAGAGTTTCCTCAGACTTTTTGAGTCTCTTTTCTTTTTTCTGCTCTGCTTCCATGCCTTTATTTATTGTGTCCTCTAACTCACTGATTCGATTCTCTGCTTTATCCATCCTGCTTTTAATTCCTTCCATTGTATTCTTTATTTCAGATATTGTATTTGTCATTTCTGTCTGATTCTTTTTTATTATTTCAATGTCCTTTTTTATATTTGTTATCTCTTTATTTAGGTTTTCGTAATGGCCATCCATGGTGGTTCTAATATCTTTGAGCATCCTAACAATCGTTATTTTAAACTCTGCATCTGGTAATTTGGTTATATCTGATTCGCTTAGGTCCTTTTCTGGGGATTTCTCTTGGTTTATTTGTGTTGTATTTCTCTGCCTCCGCATTTTCTCTTCACGAGAGTGGTTGTGATCACGTGCTCGGGTGCACAAGGGTTGGTGGCCTTGGCCTTTGCCCCGCCCCCATGTGTGATGTTATGCTCGGTCCTGAGGGCACTGGCGAGCACCTTTGCTCAGCTGCGGGTCTCCGCCTGTTTCCGAGCTTTCGCCCTGCCTTTGCAGGATGATCCCACTCAAGGAACAGCTGCTAGCCTTGGCTCTACCACCAGGAAAGGCTGCGTGCCCAAGCTCAGCTTCGTAGCGGAACTCAGCCTCTTCTGGGCTTTTGGCTCCACCCCCGTGGGAGGAGCCTGCTACCAAGTCAGACCGCAAGCCTGGGTTGCACAGGCGGGGCAGGGATGTGCTCCTCTGCCCTTGCTCCGGGGCTGGTTTCTACCCTTTCTGGGTTTCCCGCCCTTCTCCCGGAGGCTGGATTACAGGCTGCCTGCAGCTGAGTTTAGCCGCTTTTGCACGCCCCCTTCTCCCTAGCCGGGCAAGATTGAGCTCACACCTGAGCCCACTGGTGGCCAGCCGGCTTCCGCCCCTGCCAGCAGAACCGCGCTTTTGTCTCCCGCTGCCGCCCGCTCTCCGGTGCGCCCTCAGCCGTGTGGGTGGGGGCGTTGCAGCTCGGACCCTAAGACTCACTACCGTAGACCCGAAAGCTCCCTCCTTCTATGCGACTCTGCTCTGAATGCCGCGGGGGAGCTTGTTTGGCTGCTCTCCTGCTTCCCTTTGCTGGTATTGCTGTTTCCGGGGGAAATATTCACTTCAGCTTTGGGGAGTGACTCGTCCCAGGGGTTAGGGTGGCTATCTCCCAAAAATGTTTCTCCCTTTGCCTCCTAGATTGCACTCTCTTCCTGTTACTGTGGTTCTCTCCCCTCTCCCTCCGTCTCCAGGAGCCCCGGGTGAGTGTTTGTGAGAGAGATGTTCTGCGTGGTCCCTTTAAGAAGGATCCTGGGTCTGAGAAATCAGACTCTCTCACAAACAGTATCCTGACTTGTTTCCAGCTAAATACTGTCCTTATCCTTCTTCTGGGCTCTGGGGCTGCAGGCTGGGGCTTTGTTCCTGGGGCTCAGGGCCCTTTCCCCTCTGCTAAACTCACTTCCCGCCACGCGAGTTCTCCCTGCTGCCGTTCGCTCCGAGAAGCTGGGCAGCCCTCTCCGCGTTTCCGCTTTTCCTACCAGTCTCTGGGTGGCTTCTTCAGCGTTCCTGGGTTGAAGAGTCCTTTTAGTTTAGTCCAAAGTTGGTTTTTCCAGTTGATAGTTCATAAAATTAGTTTGTAATCCACATTGGTTCTGGGAGGTAGACGCTGGTACGTTCGCCTACTCCAGCGCCATCTTGTCTCTCCAGGAACCAATTTTAAAATGGTTAAAGTAGTCTTATTTGTAGGCTCTTGTTCTGCATTACTTTGAATATTTCGTGCCATTCCCTTTTTGCCTCAAGTGTTTCTGTTGAGAAGTCAGAAGTCATCCTTATGGTGGTTTCTTTGTAAGTGATAGTCCTTTTTTCTCTCGTAGCTTTTGATATTTTCTCTTTATCATTTAGCTTTGGTATTTTAATTATGATGTGTCTTGGTGTAGATTTCTTTGGGTTTCTCTTTAATGGAGTTGTCTGTGCTTTTTGAACTTGTGAGATTTTTTCCTGCCTTAATTGAGGGAAGTTTTCAGCTATGATATGTTTGAAAAGCCTGACCAGGCAGTGGCACAGTGGACAGAGCATCAGACTGGGATGCTTGAGGACCCAAGTTCGAGACCCCAAGGTCACCAGCTTGAGCACAGGCTCATCTGGTTTGAGCAAAAAGCTCACCAGCTTGGACCCAAGGTCACTGGCTCAAGCAAGGGGTTACTCAGTCTGTGAAGGCACATATGAGAAAGCAATCAATTAACAACTAAGGTGTCACAATGTGCAATGAAGAACTGATGATTGATGCATCTCATCTCTCCAATCCTGTCTGTCTGTCCCTGTCTATCCCTCTCTCTGACTCTCTCTCTCTGTCTCTGTAATTTTAATTTAAAAAAAGAGATATGTTTGAACAAAGTCTCTATCCCTTGTTATTTCTCTTCTTTTTCAGGGACCCCTACGATGCAGATGTTATTTCTCTTCATGTTGTCACAGATTTCTCTTAGAGTTTCCTCAGACTTTTTGAGTGTCTTTTCTTTTTTCTGCTCTGCTTTGTGCTTTCATTTATCTTGTCTTCTAACTCACTGATTTAATTCTCAGCTTCATACATCCCACTTTTAAATCCTTCCATTGTGTTCTTCATTTCTGATATTGTATTTGTCATTTCTGACTGATTCTTTTTTATTATTTCAATGTCCTTTTTTTATATTTGCTATCTCTTTATTTAGATGTTCGTAATGACCATCTATTGTTGTTCTAATATCTTTGAGCATCCTAACAATCATTAATTCAAACTCTGAATCTGGTAATTTGGTTATATCTGACTCATTCAGATCCTTTTCTGGGGATTTTTTTTTATTCTTTTGTGTAGCATTTCTCTGCCTTCTTATTTTGTCTGTGTAAAGGAAGGTTTTTGCCACTGGAGTCCACTGGGTGTGCCTCTGTTCCCTAGGTATGGTCTGTCTGCAGGCATGCCACCCCTTCTGCTGTTGCTGCCTAAGGCATTCGGGTATGGGTGTTGCTTGTGCCTGCCCACTGGGGCTTTTTCTGTGGTTTCCTCCTCTCCTTCTCAGGAGTGGCTGTGATCACATGCTCAGGTGTACAAACCTTGGCGACCTTGGCCTTTGCCCTGCCCCCGCAGGTAGTGTTATGCTTGGCCCTGAGGGAAGGGGTGAGCACCTTTACTCAGCTGTGGGTCTCCTCTTCATTCTTGGCTTTTTCCCTGCCCCTGCAGGAGGATCCCAGTCATGAGACGGCTGCAAGCCTTGGCTCCACAGGTCAAGCGGGACTGCATGCCCATGCTCAGTAGTGGGACTCTGCCTGTTCTGGGCTTTTGGTTCCACCACCATGGGAGGAGCCGGCTTCCAAGTCAGGCCAAAAGCTTCAGTTCCTCAGGCTGGGCAAGGCTGTGCTCCTGCGCCCTTGCTCAAGGGTGGGTCTCCGCCACTTCTGGGACTTCTGCCCTTCCCCTATAGGCTGAATTGCAGGTGGCCCGCAGCTGGGCTTGACCACTTTTGCATGTCCCCTCCTCCCCAGCCGGGCAAGACTGAGCTCACACCTGGGCCTCAGTGGTGGCCAGCCGGCTTCCACCCTTGCCAACAGAACCGCGCTTCCACATTCCGCCGCTGCCCACCCTCGGGTGAGCCCTCAGCTGTGTGGGTGGGGGCGCTGCAGCTCAGACCCTAAGACTCACTACTATAGTCTTGAAAGCTCCCTCCTAAGTGACTATGCTCTGAGTTCCAGGGGAGAGCTTGTTTGGCTGGTGTTCTGCTTCCCTTTGCTGGTATTGCTGATTCCAGGGGAAATATTCACTTCAGATTTGAGAGTGACTCATCCCAGGGGTTAGGGTGGCTGTCTCTCAAAATGTTTCTCCCTGTGCCTCCTAGATTACACTCTCTTCCTGCTACTCCAGTCCTCTCCTCTCTCCCCATCCCCCAGAGCCTCGGGTGAGTGGTTGTGAGAAAGGTTTTCTGTGTGGTCCCTTTAAGAAGAATCCTGGGTCTGAGAAATCAGTCTCTTTCTTAGAAAGAGTATCCTGTCTTGTTTCCGGCTAAATACTGTTCATACGCCTCTTCTAGGCTCTGGGGCTGCAGTCTGGGGCTTTGTTCCTGGGACTCAGGACCCTCCCCTCTTTGCTAAACTCACTTCCTGCCACGTGAGTCTCTCCCAGCTGCCGTTCGCTCTGGGGAGCTGGGAAGCTCTCTCTACATTTCCGCTTTTCCTATCAGTCTCATTGTGGCTTCTTCAGTGTTCCTTGGTTGATGAGTCCTCTTAGTTTAGTCCAAAGTTGGTTTTTCCAGATGATGGTTCTTAAAATTAGTTTGTAATCCACTTTGTTTCTGGGAGGTGGAAGTTGGTACGTCCACCTATTCCGTCGCCATCTTGTCTTCTCTCAAGTCGGTTTTCTTAAGTACATTTACAATTTTCTTAAACTACCACTTCAAATACTATAATAGTCTCTACTGTCCCAAAAGAAACTCTATACCCAAGAAACTATGCTCCTTATTGGTCCTCTACACAAACCCCTGGCAAATTACCTATTTTCTGTCTCTATAGCTTTCTTATTGTAGGTATTTTACATACATGGAAATATATATTATGAGGCACTTTGTACCTGGCTATTTCACTTAGCATGTTTTCAAGGTTCATCCACATTATAGGAACTATTGGTACTTCATTGGTTTTTATGGATGAAAAATACTGCACTGTATGACCATATTTTATTTCTTTATACATCACTTGAAAGACATTTTAGTTGTTTCTGTTTTTTTGTTCTTATAATGCCTATATAAACATTTATATACATTTTTATGTTAATCTATGAATTCAATTCTTTTGTGTATATACCTAAAAAAGCAATTACTTGTTATTGTAGTGAGACTTTGTAGTTATGGTCAGACCTTTTGGAGTTCTCTCTAAATTTGTGATTTTTGACCTTTTGCATCTCATGGCATACATAAACTAATTTTAAAAATTCTGTGCCATACTAAAAAATGTATTTTTTATCCACTTAACAAAAATCATTATAATTTTGATTAATTTTGATTAAAATTATGCACATCACCCACGGACAGAGTGTATAATAGTAAAGTGTATCAGGTGTCTATATGTGTTTATAGGAATTTCTGGTACCAAGAATTAACCAATCAGGCACAAACTTATTATGTGATGTAACCATTAAGATGCAACTCTATTATATGACCTATATATTTATGGTTTGAGACAAGGCATTCACACAGGATAGCTATTGTTGTGTTGGCTGTTGTGGTATTTTTATTTGACCATCTGAGGGAAAAGAGGTCAGTGCCCCTAACTAAATAGTAAGGTATTTAATGTTTTAACAATTCTTACACACCATTGTGCCTGCAGCAGCACAACAGTTGAAAATCACTGCTCTAAATAGATGTATGGTTGGTAGAGATCTAGTCTCTGTTAGTTGAGAGACAACACAGAAACTGTTTTGTCAGCTTTTTGTTTTGTCAAATTTTGAGCTCAAATCAATGAAGAATGCCATATATCTGGGAAGAGAATAGCTATTTGATATCTGTCCAGGGAGGTAACTATTTCTGTGTTTACTCTTGACCCATGGCTGAAATTGTAAAACTGAAGTGATAGGCTCTATTTCGCTGTGCCTATATTTTTATGTGTCTGTAATTCCAGAATGCTTTTGCCCCTGATTGTGTGAGTGTGTAATATTTTCCTACTCCATTTGTTATTACTATATTAGATTATACAGTCTGAAATTAAAGAGGGTTTGTTCTGATTGGCTTATTTATATAAATAACTGCATAAATTGAGTATTCCTAAAATTCCCTAAAAATAGGAAAACTGAATTTCTGACCCTTTAAGTGTACTGGGTTAAATATAAATAAATATACATATATATTTGTTCCAGAAACTAACTCAGATCCATTTTAAGAATTTAAATTCATGATAGTGAGGATACTAGCAGATACATATAACTGGGAAAGTTACAAAAACATTGCTGAAATAATTTTAAAAGCCCAAATAAATGGAAAGATGTGCCATTTTCATAGGTTAGAAGAGATGATATTATTAAGACGGCAATACTCCTAAAGTAATTTACAGATTGAATGTAATCTTTATTAAAATCTCAAACTTTTTAAAAAGAATTTTTTTTAAAATTTTTTATTTATTCACTTTAGAGAGGAGAGGGAGAGACAGAGAGAGAGAGAGAGAGAGGAGAGACAGAGAGAGAGAAGGGGGAGGAGCTGGAAGCATCAACTCCCATATGTGCCTTGACCAGGCAAGCCCAGGGTTTCGAACCGGCGACCTCAGCATTTCTAGGTCGATGCTTTATCCACTGCGCCACCACAGGTCAGGCTTAAAAAGAATTTTAAAAGTTGATTCCAAAATTTATATGAATTGAGAAACCACTTAAACAAAACAATCTTAAAAAGAATAAAGTTGGAGTACTCACACTTCCCAATCTCAAAACTTACCACAATGATACAGTAATAAACAGTGTGATATTGCCATAAAGCTAGATATATAGATCAATCAAATAGAATAGAATTTACAGTCAAGAAATATACATCTTTGGTCAAATAATTTTTGACAATGGTACCAATACCATTCAATAGAGAAAGAGAGGGTCTCTTTAACAAATAGTAATGGGACAATTGAATATACCCACATAAAAGAATAAGGTTAAATCCTTAATTCACATAACATAAAAAAACTAACTGTAAATGAATCAAAGATTCAAATATAAGTACAGAAACTAGAAAAACCTTAGAATATAATTAGGCTTCTATGTTATACCACAAAAGTCTACTCAAACTGAATTAAACACTTAAATATAAGATAACCTGAAACTGTAAAACTTGAAAAAGCCATAGGAGAAACCAATGTCATGATTGTCACTAAGGCAGCTCCCTGACCAGTACTGGCCTTGAGCACAGGAACACAGTGGGCAGGAATAAGCACTAGTATCTAGACAGGTTCACACCAGCAGGACAATCTAGATGGGTCGATCCAGGAAAAATGTGGCAAACTTCATGTCTGGTTCATGAGATTAGTCTCAATAATGATTTTATGGATATTACAACAAAAGCAAATATAGGTTTAAGTGAGACTACATAAAACGAAAAAGTTTCTGTACAACAAAATAAATAATAAGAGATAGCCTAAAGAATGGGAGAAAAAAATTACAGACCATACATCTGACAAGAGGTTAACTTGTGTTCATTATATAATGTGTAAGACTCTTACAATTCAATAGCAAAACAAAACAAAATAAACAACCTAAAACAAGCTATTAAAAATGGGCTAAGGGCTTCACCAGGCGTTGGCGCAGTGGACAGAGCGTTGGACTGGGATGCAGAGGACCCAGGTTCAAGACCCCGAGATCATCAGCTTGAGCACGGGCTCATCTGATGTGAGCAAAGCTCACCAACTTGAACCCAAGGTCGCTGGCTTGAGCAAGGGGTTACTCAATCTGCTAAAGGCCCATGGTCAAGGCACATATGAGAAAGCAATCAATGAACAACTAAGGTGTCGCAATGAAAAACTGATGATTGATGCTTCTCATCTCTCTCTGTTCCTGTCTATCTGTCCCTATCTATCCCTCTCTTTCTTGCTCTGTCTCTGTAAAAAAAATGGCTAAGGACTCAAATAGACATTTCTCTAAAGAAGACATACAAGTGGCCAACAGATATAAGAAAAGATGCTCAATGTCATTAATTGTCAGAAAAAATACAAATCAAAATTACTATAAGATAGTTTCTTACACCTGTCATGGTTGTTATTATTCAGAAAAGATATTAAGTTGTTAAAAATATGGAGCAAATGGAACATTTGTATACTCTTGGTATGAATGCAAAGTGATGCAGCTTCTATGGGAAACTGCATGTAGTTCTCTTTAAAACATAAAAAATAGAACTACCATATAATACAACAATCACACTTTTGGATATTTATCCAAAAGAATTAGAATCTCAAATAAATAATAGCACTCCTCTGTTCATCAGAGACAATCATAGCTAAGGTGTGGAAATAAACTAAATGTCCATTGATAGATGAATGGATTAAAAACTTTGGTGTCTACATACAGTGGAATATTATTCCACCTTAATAAAAAGGAAATCCTGCAATATGCAACAACATGAATGAAGTTTGAAGACATTCTACTAAATGAAATAACCAAGTCACAGAAGGGCAAATACTAAATGCTTCCACTTATATGAGGTATCTACAATAGTCAAACTAATAGAATTCTTATAAATTAACAGCAAAATGACATAAACTCAAGTAAAAAATTGGAAAAGAACTTGAATATGCATTTCTCCAAACAAGATATACAAACTGGCAATGAATACATGAAAAACACTCAAAGTCCATAGTTATTAGAAAAATTAAAATCAAAACCCATTAAGATACTCCTTCATATCTACTTAGATGGCTATAAAATTTAAAAAAGAAAATAATAAAATTTAGCATGTATGCAGCAAATATATATAGAAATCTAATAACATTTCTTGGGAAAATGTAAAATGTTACAGCCACTATGGATACAGTTTGGTAGTTCCTTAAATAGTTAAACAAAATAACCATGTGACCTAGCATTTCTTCTTATGGATATATATCCAGAAGAACTGAAAATAGGTGTTCAAATAGAACTTGTAAATGTTTGTGCATAGCAGCACTACTCACAACAGCCCAAAGGTCCAAATGTCCAAATAACCAAAATGTCTGTCCACTGATGAATAGATAAACAAAATGTGGTATGGACACTCTATGCAATATCATGTAGCCATGCAAAGGAATGAGGTACTAATTCATACAGCAAATAGGATGAACCTGAAAACATTATGCTAAGTGAAAGGAGCTATACTCAAAATGCCACATCTATGTATGATTTCATTTATATGAAATATCAAGAATAAGCAAATCCATAGAGACAAATAGCATATTCATGGTCATCAGGGCCCAGAGGAGGGGCAAATTAGGAGTGACTGCTAAAGGGTATGGGTTTAATCTTGTAGTAATGAAAATATTACAAAATAAAGCTGATGATTTTATAACACTGTAAATGTACTAACATTTCCCAAAACCACAAAATTCAAAATCATTAAGACAAACCATTAATAGACACATTACCTGAATGGTATCTATATCTTTGTGTGAGGAAAACAAAGAAGCAAAGAAGCAATGGCATAGCATTTGATGCTAATACAGAACAGAAAACTGATCAATAGGTACTCACTGGAAAAAGCAGCTGAAATTAAAAGAGTTTTTGTCTTTTGATAACAGGCAAGTGCAAAGAGCACACCTAAAGAAAGGCCAAGGGGACATTCTCTGTCCTCACAGGTGTGGAATAAACATACTTGTCATCTCTGGAGTAAATCTTTTATCAAAATGTGCCTTGTCGCCTGACCGGGCAGTGGCGCAGTGGATAGAGCATCAGACTGGGATGCGGAGAACCCAGGTTCGAGACTCCGAGGTCGCCGGCTTGAGCGCAGGCTCATCTGGTTTGAGCAAAAAGCTCACCAGCTTGAGCCCAAACTCACTAGCTCGAGCAAGGGGTTACTCGGTCTGCTGAAGGCCCACGGTCAAGGCATGTATGAGAAAGCAATCAATGAACAATTAAGGTGTTGCAACATGCAATGAAAAACTAATGATTGATGCTTCTCATCTCTCCATTCCTTTCTGTCTGTCCTTGTCTATCCCTCTCTCTGACTCTCTCTCTCAAAAAAAAATGTGCCTTGTCAATGCTAAGATAGAAGGTCCATGAGAAGGAGAAAGAACAAAGTAGGCAGGCAGATGTTCCACTGAACTCCTCCCAAAAACAAACTGCAGTTATAACTAAATTTAAGAACAATCATCCAGGAAAACCAACTCAGGACTAAATGAACAGGAGTCTATAACCAAGGAGTCACAGGGAAAGCCATATTGAGACTGGTAGGAAGGGTGGAGTTATGGAAAAGGGCTGCCCCTGCTCCCAAGAGTGAGCAGTGACTAAGGGTCTAGAGAGACATCTTGGCTGTGGGGACCTTTTCCCTGAGAGGTGTAGGTCCTAAGCACCAGGTCAGGAGCCCCAACCTAGAGCACCAGATCCTAGAAGAGGTGCCCATATTGCTTTTGGTGGTAAAAAGAGGTAAGGTTTCTGTCTGTGAGAAAGAAACAGGAGATCTCAGAAGTGCAGGCACTCCTTTAAATGTCCAATATAGAAAATCTCATTCACAGCCACTTACCCAGGGCTCCTGTAGACAGAGGGCTGAGAGGTCTAGATGCATGTGAGGAAAGTATGAAATTGGCTGCCTAAGGAAAGACATAATGGGGGTACAGCCACCAGAACCCCTGGGCTGAATTATTCTTCAATACTGAAGTCTCCACCTTTTTTAAAAAATTTTTTTATTTTTTATTTTTTACAGAGACAGAGAGAGTCAGAGAGAGGGATAGATAGGGACAGACAGACAGGAACAGAGAGAAATGAAAAGCATCAATCATCAGTTTTTCGCTGCGACACCTTAGTTGTCCATTGATTGCTTTCTCATATGTGCCTTAACCGCGGGCCTTCAGCAGACTGAGTAAACCCTTGCTCGAGTCAGCGACCTTGGGTCCAAGCTGGTGAGCTTTGCTCACATCAGATGAGCCTACGCTTAAGCTGGTGACCTCGGGATCTCAAACCTGGGTCGTCTGCATCCCAGTTCGACACTCTATACACTGCGCCACTGCCTGTTCTGGCTCTATCTTTCTTGAGTGGAGCAGTGCCCTCCATGTAATACCAACCTGGGGGAAAGCAACTGCCCTACGATTAGGAATGTCTCTTGCTTTACCCTATGAAGATTGGGCCCTGCTAAGAAGTAAGCACCTTGGCCAGGAAAGAGGATGCTGAAAAGATTCAGAGGTGTGATAGTGACTCAGTTGTCAGGTGTTGAGTATGGAGCTTCCCTCTTCTCACTTTCCTGAGAATATGACTGGTGTTTTTGCTCCACAGGAGAATCAGTAGAAGGTATCTGGATGGTAGGAAGGTCAAATCTCTAGGTTTCAGAAGCCTTAACCACTGGACTCCGAGTGGCCACACCCTACTGAGGTCTGTGAAAAAAAAAGTCAGAACAGACCAACATCTTGGGCCCTGGGGTGAGAATCACACCCACCACCTTTCCTGATCCCTGATTACCTCCAAGCATGCAGAGGCAGCAGGAGGCAGTCTCAGGGAACCTAGGTTTTTTACTGACTTGCTCCAAGCCCAGTGCTGGTTAAAACCAGTCTAGGTCTGCAGCTTGGTCCTTCCATTTGAAACTAGGCCCAGAAGAGGCAGCCATAAACACTGGATTGTTTTTGTTTTTACTCCAAAAAGGTTGCAGAGGGCTAGTCACAGGCAGTGTCTCACATTGGTCTGCACCAGGTTCCTTCCTAATAAACCCAGAACCAAAACATCCAGTGGCCACCTACAGTCAACATCAGACAAAGACCCAATGAGCATTACTAGCAGCATATACAATGGGAGAGCTCAGCAAGCACCAAAGCAAGTTGAGGCAAATTTCAATTTCTAGGGTCAGGATCTGCACATCACCCTGCACACATTGGATAAGAACAGGCATATAGATCAATGGAACAGAACAGAGAACCCAGAAATGAGCCCATGCCTTTACGGTCAATTAATATTTGACAAAGGTGGCAAGAGTATACAATGAAGTAAAGACTGTTTCCTTAATAAATGGTGTTCAGAAAATTGGACAGGTACACGTAAAAAAATGAAACCAGATAACCAGCTTATACCATTCACAAAAATAAACTCAAAATAGATAAAAGCCTTAAATATAAGTTTTGAAACCATAAAAATCCTAGAAGAAAACATAGGCAGTAGTCTCTCAAATATCTCTTATAACAGTTTTTTTTGCTTATGTCTCCAAGATAAACAAAATAAAGGACAAAATAAACAAATGGGACTATATCGAACTAAAAACTTTTTGCATAGTAAAAGACACCATTAGAAAAATAAAAAGACAATTCACTCAATGGGAGAACATATTTGCCAATACATCTGATAAGGGTTAATAACCAACATTTATAAAGAACTTCTATAACTCAACACCAGGATAGTAAACAATTCAATTAAAAATGGATAAAGGACCTTAATAGACACTTCTCCAAAGAGGACATACAGATGGCCAATAAAAAAATGCTCAACTTAGCTAATCATCAGAGAAATATAAATTAAATCTACATGAGATATCACCTTACACTTGCTAGAATGGCTTTCATTAACAAATCAACAAACAAGTGCTAGCAAGGGTGTGGGAAAAGGGGGATGCTACTGTACTTATAATGGATACACAAACTTGTGCCACTGTGGAAAACAGTATGGCATTTTCTCAAAAATCTAAAAATAGAACTGCCATATGACCCAGCTATCCCACTCTAGGAACATATTTTAAGAATCCTAAAACACTAATTCAAAAGAAGATACGGACCAGATATGGACCCTCATGTTCATTTCAGCATTGTTTGCAATAGCCAAGATCTAGGAACAACCCGAATGTCCATCAGTGGATGAATGGATAAAAAAGCAGTGGTTTATTTGCACAGTGGAATACTAAGTGGCCATAAGATTAAGGAAATCTTACCTTTTGCGATAGATGGACTGGAGATTATTATGCTAAGTGAAATAAGACAGGCAGAAAATGACAAATACGATATGGTCTCACTTATATGTGAAATCTCATGAACACAGTAAACTGAGGAACAAAATAGAAACAGAGATAGGTTCTCAGGAAAAGGATGAACAGCTGTCAGAGGAATGGGGGAAAAGGGAATGGGATCAAAGAAGATGAAAGGAATAGCCAAAATCATATATATATATATATATACACATACACATAACACATAGATACAGACAACAGGGTAGCAATAGCCAGAGGGAGAGGGGTGGCAAAAAGGGAGACGTGAGGGTGGAAGGAGACTTTCCAAGATGCATGGTGCGGGGGGGGGGGGTTTGCTGACGCAGTGTGTAGATGGTGTTATATTGAATGGGACACTTGAAACCATATCAATACAATAAATTAAAAATAAAAATTAATGAACAAAGAAGGACCAAATGTATTGGAGAAGAATAGTCTCTGTGAACTTTCAAAACTTATATATCAGAGTTCCTCCCTCAGACAGGACCCCAGTATTAGCAGAAACTCTTGGGTTGGAAATAAACAAAATTGACAAGAGATATGGAGTAAAGGAGGTCAAACTGTGTTGTACATGCATGTGTATATTGAACACATGAATTGTGGGGGCTCAGAATTGAGATCCAATGTAAGAGTAAAAATACATACCAGATTTCAGTAGGAAAGCATGGAAAATACCTCATTAATAATTTATATTGATTTCATATGCAAAATATATTTGAATAGAGGGAATTAAAATATATTTTGAAGTTAATTTTATATGTTCTTACTTTTTAAATTTTGACTATTAGAAAATTGATAATTATATGCATCACTAGTATTATATTTCTAATATAGAATATATTAAAGAAGACTGAGATGTCTATTAGACATCTCAGTGGAAAAATCAATTAGACAGCTATATATACATGAAAGGAGTTCAAGGGAATGAGTAGGAATGAACCTACATATTTGGAATTCATCAACATAAAATTACTTTTGAAAACATAAGACTAGATAGGATTCCTTAGGAAGTGAGTATGTGTCAGAAAAAAAAACAACAACCAAAAACTAAAGCCTTAGAAATTCCAATACATAGAGGTATAGAAGATGATGAAGTCCCAGGGAATACTAGGTGAACACAAAGAGAAAATATTCTAAAGGCCAAGTAAGAACATGTATCAAAATAAAGGTGTGATTAACTGTATTGAATGCTGCCCAAAGATCAAGATAATGTCTAAATGTTTCCATTGGAATCTGTAGTGTGGATGTCTGTTATGTGATGGCATTTTGGTACTTCTTTAGGGACGAAGTAAGGGAAGGACTATAGGTCAAAAGAGGAAAAAAAAGAGCTTGTGGCCAACTGGTGCTAGATAAATTTGGGTGTGACATAGATTTGATCAAATGTTGAGGGGACCCATTAAACACTAGGATATATTAAAGTGGTTGGATCTCTAATTCTGCCTGCAATGCTGGTTCACTGAAGAGAGGGACCAGACCTAAGGCCTGAAATACTGTATTACTTTTCTCTGCCTCTTAGATATAAGGGGTTGTGTGGTTAGACAACTTCCAGACATAAAGTATAGCTTTCTAGATATATGTCCCTGGGTATCTTTAACTCCTGTGATTGGACTACAGAGTTAATGACACATACACATTTACCACTAACCTTTGCAGTGTCTATGGCAAAACTACAAATGGAGATCCCTGGCCCACGTCCTGGATCCCTTCTTCCTATGGGTAGCTATGTAATATACTATTCAGTGCTTCACACCTAACTCAGAAAGCACCTTGACACATACCTCCAAGCTGTGTTTATCCCTTGCTCCCACAGTGACCATTGAACCATCTTTTGTGCCTAGGTTGAGCATACCAAAAACCTAGCTTGTCCTTCCTCAAAAAGGACTTTGAGAAGAAGGCCTTACTGGTTCTGGAAGTATCCTCAGGGAATTAGGTTATCTAATATATATTATTTTACTTTATTTTATTTATAAAATTAACTTCAACAGGATGACAATGATAAATAAGAGTACATAGGTTTCAGGTAAACATTATTATAGCATTTGAACTCTATAAAAGTAGTAGGGTGACTGGACCTGGAACTTCATCCTTTTGCCCGTGGGCTCTTAGCTCTGGTATAAAATGCAAATGAGGAAGGCCTAAGCAGAGACCTTCAAAATATGGGACTCAGGACTAGGGCCCTTCTTGACCAGGTCTAATGCTAATATTGGCCACATATCATAGAAGCAAAGGAGGAAAGAGGAGAAATATGGGAAAAGAGGGACAGAGAAGTTTTTTTTTTTTTAGTGGATTTGTTTACTTTTTTCATTCCATTCATTTTAATGTGGTCTCCTACCACATTTCCACAACTTAATAAAAAACAAAACAAAACAAAACAAAAAAACCCCAGCTAAGTTGAGCCTCCTCATAGAAGTTATAAATAGTCAAGATGGAAAACAACTACATAATGTATGTATCCTGATCACAGCATGGTGTATATACACCCATTCAATTCTATACAATTATGTCTACATACACATGCACACTCATCCTCTCATACCTGCTCACAAGCTTAGTAATAACTATTTTAAAAAATGGGATTACCCAGCCAATCATTAACCTTGAATAGTTCCCCAGTCCTCTCCTTCTCTCTTTTGCAGAACTCCAGAAGCGCCTGTTCCCAACACATGAACATTTTTCTCCTTTAAAAAACAAGATCTTTACCCTTCAGGCTTCTGACTTCTACTGTTTCCTTTTTCCTGACTTGGAGTCTTCCTGCCAGCACTCCTGTTTTTTTTTTTTTGTTTTTTTTTTTTTACAGAGACAGAGATAGACAGGGGCAGACAGACAGGAACGGAGAGAGATGAGAAGCATCAATCATCAGTTTCTGGTTGCGCGATGCGACTTCTTAGTTGTTCATTGATTGCTTTCTCACATGTGCCTTGACCGTGGGCCTTCAGCAGACCGAGCAACCCCCTGTTGGAGCCAGCGACCTTGGGTCCAAGCTGGCGAGCTCCTTGCCCAAGCCAGATGAGCCCGTGCTCAAGCTGGCGACCTCGGGGTCTCGAACCTGGGCCCTTCCGCATCCCAGTCCGACGCTCCATCCACTGCACCACCACCTGGTCAGGCAGCACTCCTGTTTTATCGTCTGGTTTATACTCCTTCCCCCACCTACTTGATCATGCACTGCCTCCTCCTTATGATGTATACCTCCATCACCCCTCGCTTATTCCAGCCACCTTAGATTAAACTATATTTCTCTTGTCCAGTTGAAAATCATCTATGCTAAGAAGGTCTAAATGAGAATTTTATGGTCATAACTCCATTTCAAATAAATGCAATAAAAGATTACTCTCTGTATCTTCTAAAGAATCCACTAGCATTTGACGTCACGGAAATGGCGCCATGAGCAGCGCGTCCGACAGCTCTCCCCTAAATCACAACAAATTTATCAACTAGAAACAGAAAAATTTATCCTCGGAGCATTCCGGAGTTCCACACAAACTGATAGCGAAAGGACTGTTATCACTAGAATCTGAGAGACGAGGGTGTGGAGGAATCTACCACAGGGACGTTCTTTCAAACCTCAAGGAAGTGCGCCTGTGGTGAGTCAGCCCATATACTTGGGAACCGCGAGCCGCCGCGAGTGGCCGACGCGAGCCGCCGCGAGCGGCCGCCGCGAGCAGCCGCGATCGCGCCCGGTCCGGTTGAGCACCGCTGACGTTCCCAGCGGCCCGCACACTGCGAGTGGCGGTCGCCGGCCACCGGTGCCCGGAGCGCCCCATTCGCGCGCGTGCCTTGGGCATTCCACGCGCCCAGGGTGCCCTGCTGGCCCGAACACCCAGGGGGCTCCATTATCCTGAGCCTGGTGCGGTCCAGCCGCCAGCGGCGGGTCAAGCGTTGGGGGAGGGGCGCGCGCAGGCAGCCTAAAATACCTTCGGAAGCACAGCTGCGACCCAATCACTGAAATTAGCTTAACCCATGAAATCTGCACACCCTCGGTTCTAATTGATAAGATCTCTCTCAGTTCAGCGATCCAAGACAAGAGGCGTGATATTTTTTAGTGCCTCTCGCTAAAGGGGCGGGGGCAACTTCTGATTGATAGAGCCTCCATATTCAGGGATAAACGCTAACAAGAAGGACTTGGCAGATAATAAGGTCTATACTACACTAGTCGTAAGCAGAGACTAGTGCCTCTTCTTCCCTGCAAAAACAGGCTACAAAGTGTGGAAAGCCTGGGTTGAGAGGTCCAACTAAATGATAGGCGCTGAACAGTCACCTTGACAACAATTGACTCCCACCCCCGCCTGATTACACTGGAGGCCCTGACTGTCAGAGCCTTTCCCAAAGCCTTGCACTGAGTGGGGATAGAGTGGGGATTTCCCAGCTCTTTGAGCCTCTTACTCCCCAGGCAGAAGCAGTTGCAGCCTTATAGCTGGATCACCAGGCTGCTAATTCAGAAAGGGGGGACTAGGAGAGAGAATCCAGGAAAGCAAACTCTCTCATCGTTGGACCCTGCAAACGCCAACAAGCCTTTACTTCCAGCAAGACTAAAGCCAATTATATGACATTGCCATAGAATCCCATCAACTGCAAATCCCTACCTAAGAGTGACACAGGGGCAGAGCCTGGGGTACAGAGTCACCGACCAGGAAGAGGGAGAGAAAAGAAAAAGGAAGAAGTTAACCTCTCAAAATCAAGAAAAACCCACAGACTTTACAACTTGATCCACTAATTTTTTTTTTTTGTTGTTGTTGTTTGTTTCTTGTATCTTTTTGCCTTTATTTCCTCCACCTCGGTCCTTCTATTCTCTGCCCATCTTATGCTTCCCCTTTCTTGAACTACACTACCCATGAGTGTTGCATTTTATTTTTCTTCTTCATCCTCACCCTCCTTTAAGGTTATACTCCAAAACACTTAACTCTCACTCTCTCCTCTTTTTTTTTTTGTCTTGCTTTATCTTGTTTTTTTCTCTTCCTATTTTATTTCTTCCTTCGTTTTTCTCTTTTTCTTATTTTTTCCTTTCTATTTGTTTTTTCTTTTCTCATTTTACTTTCCTCCCATATAATCCTCAATCACGAACAAATTAGTTAATTTGGGACTCAAGGCTTTTTTTTGGCTTTATTTCTCTTTTTTGCTTTTGTTTTTATTTTTTTTTCTTGTTTGTTTATTTTTGTGGCATTTTGGGTCCTCCCAACCCAAAGGTCTCCATTGTATTTAGTCTTCGCTCCACTTAATACAACAGATTTTTACTTATTATTTTTATTTTTTCTTCTTTATTATTCTTTTTTGGTCCTTTTTTCTGGTTCCCTCTTATCCCTCTCATTATATCTCTTAGTTGACCATCACTTACAAGCAAATCATCTTATGCTTGTCTAAGATTTTCTTCCTTTTTTTTTTTTTTTTGCATTTAGTAGGTCCCTACTCCCTTTTTTTTGCCCCTTGAACTCTTCACCCCAAATCAGGCCCTCCATTATAGGCACGATATTTCCCTGAGGAGGGGAGAGGAGGGAAAGAGAAGAGAGAAAAAAAGGGGGAAATAATAAATTATTACTGTTTTTTTTTGTGGGGTGTTTTACCTTTTTTTTTTTTTTTTTTTTTTTTACTTTTTACTCTTTATTAATTCTAATTAGTGCTATCAATAAGACGACCCTCAGATGCCGATAAGAAAGAGGAAATCGAATATTATGGATACAAAAGAAAGAGAGGTAACACAAATAGATGTGGAAAAATCTATGGAGAAAAGACTTAACATATTGGAAGCCTTGGAGCTAAATGACAGAGAATTTAAAATAGAAATCTTAAAAATACTCAGAGATATACAAGAAAACACAGAAAGGCAATATAGGGAGATCAGAAAACAACTCAATGAACACAAAGAATATATTACCAAGGAAACTGAAACTATAAAAACAAATCAAACAGAAATGAAAAACTCAATTCACGAGCTGAAAAACGAGGTAACAAGCTTAGCTAACAGAACAGCCCAGATTGAAGATAGGATTAGTGAAATAGAAGACAAACAACTTGAGGCACAACAGAAAGAAGAAGAAAGAGACTCAAAAATAATAAAAAATGAGAAAGCCCTACAGGAATTATCTGACTCTATCAGAAAGAATAACATGAGAATAATAGGTATATCAGAGGGAGAAGAGAAAGAAAATGGAATGGAGAATATACTCAAACAAATAATAGACGAGAACTTCCCAAGCCTGTGGAAGGAACTAAAGCCTCAAATTCAAGAAGCAAACAGAACACCAAGTTTTCTTAACCCCAACAAACCCACTCCAAGGCACATCATAATAAAGATGACACAAACCAATGACAAAGAAAAAATTCTCAAGGCAGCCAGGGAAAAGAAGAGTACAACATATAAAGGAAGGCCTATTAGATTATCATCAGATTTCTCAGCAGAAACGCTACAAGCTAGAAGAGAGTGGACCCCAATATTTAAAGCCCTGAAAGAGAGGAACTTTCAGCCAAGAATACTATACCCATCAAAGCTATCCTTCAAGTATGAAGGAGATATAAAAACATTCACAAATACAGAAAAGATGAGAGAATTTATCAACAGAAAGCCCCCACTCCAGGAAATACTAAAGGGGTTTTCCAACCAGATTCAAAGAACAAAAGAAAACACCACCACAAGTAACAGCTCCACCAAGAACACAATAAAACCAAACTTAAACTGTGACAACAAAGGAAAAAAAGGGGGGAGAGGATGGAGATTAACAGTAGCAAAGGATGATGAAGTGCAGAAATACTTATAAGATAGGGTATTACAATGAATATGGTAGGTACCCTTTTCATTACTTAATGGTAACCACCCTTAAAAAAACCACCACAAAAACACTTGACTTAAAAAAGGTAGCAACAGAGGAAAGAAGTATGGAACACAAACAAACAAAAACAAATGATAGAAAAACAAAAGAGAAGAATCAAACTAGATACAAAACTAACAGAAAGCAATTTATAAAATGGCAGTAGGGAACCCACAAGTGTCAATAATTACACTAAATGTAAATGGATTAAACTTACCAATAAAAAGACACAGAGTAGCAGAATGGATTAAAAAAGAAAATCCAACTATATGCTGCCTACAAGAAACACATCTAAGCAACAAGGATAAAAACAAATTCAAAGTGAAAGGCTGGAAAACAATACTCCAAGCAAACAACACCCAAAAAAAAGCAGGTGTAGCAATACTCATATCTAATAATGCTGACTACAAGACAGAAAAAGTACTCAGAGACAAAAATGGTCATTTCATAATGATTAAGGGGAAGTTGAATCAAGAAGACATAACAATCCTTAATATATATACACCAAACCAAGGAGCACCAAAATATATAAGACAGCTACTTATTGACCTTAAAACAAAAACTGAGAGTAATGGCGGAGTAGGAAGCGATACCGATAAATCTCCCCCAAAACTCAACAAGATCTTCAACCAGAAACAGAAAAACCTATACTTGGAGCTTCCAGATTCTTCGCAATACACCCAAAGCTATGATTGAGTGAAAAATTGGCTAAATATATAACCAAACCCCGAAGGAAATAGGGAGTAAGAAATGCTCCGCCTTCCTCACTAACCTAAACAGGGCGGCTTTCTCTGGTAACTGTGAATATAGAAACTGAGGCGGGCAAAGGGGGTGAATAGATCCAGGCCGCCGCGGCACAAACAGCCGAACCAGGCTGTGGCACACAGATCCAAGCCGAGGAAAATCTGATCCTGTGGCAACCCGGGCAATACAAGCTAACACTCGCGCCAAACCCAAACAAAGAAAGACAAGCGGAGCGGCCATTTTACCCGGTCTCCTGGTCGGTGCGCAGTTAGTGGAAGAGAGATTTCTTCCTAAGCCGTGGAAGTGGGTGCCCGTGTTGCCCCACGGAGAGGCAGGGTCAGAGGCCTTTCTGTGGGCTGAGGGCAGAGTCTCTGGGAAGCCCCAGCGCCCTGGGAAAGCCACGCACGGGAGTGAGAACTACTTCCAACGGTGGAGATTTTCCGTGCTGGTGAGGGTTTTACTCAGAGGGAACCGCGGCCGGCCTCATATCCTGGTGTGCGCGCGCAGATAAGGAGTGAGCGATTCCTCCGAGTGCCTCGGCAGTGCGCGCCCGTGTTATCGCACAGAGGGGCAGAGTCAGGGGCCTTTGTGTGGGCCAAAGCGGAATCTCGGGCCGCCCCAGCGCCTTGCAAAAGCCGCACACGGGGACGGAGCGAGACTCAATTCCAACGCTGCAACTTTTCCCTGCGGTTGGGGGTTTCACTCAGAGCGTGAGACTGCTGGCCTGATATCCTGGTTGCAGACAGTGAGTGAGAGTTTCCTCCAAGCACCCCGGAAGTGGGCGCCCGCTTGTGTTACCGGACAGAGTGGCAGAGCCAGTGGTCTTTGAGTGGGCGGAAAGCCCACCTGATTATGCTAGCAGCTCTGACTGACTGAGCCTTACCCAGAGCCCTGTGCTGAGTGGAAATAGAGTGGGGAGTTGCCAGCAATTTGAGCCTCTTACTATCCAGGCAGAGGCAGCAGCAACCCCATACCTGGACTATCAGGCTACTAATTGAGGAAGGAAAGACTAGGAGAAAGGCTCCAGGAACACGGACTCTCTCACTGTCGGAGCCTATAAATGCTAATGAGCCTCGACTCCCAACGAGAATAAAGAATAATACATGACATTGCCATAGAGACTTATCAACTGCAAACCTCTACCTGAGCGTGCCAAAGGGGCAGAACCCGGGGTACAGAGTCACCAACCAGGAAGAGGGAGAGAAAAGAAAAAGCAAGAAGATAACCTCTCAAAATCAAGAATAATCTGCAGACTTTATAACCTATCCCATTTTTTTATATTTGTTCGTTTCTCTTATCTTCATTCTTGAGACTTTTTTTTCCTCCTCCAATTTGGCCGATTAACTCTCTACCGGTCTTACTCTCTCCTCTCCTTGAACTACACTACCCATAAGTGTTACATCTCCCATTATCATTTCTCTTCTCTTCCTTTCTCTCTATGAGGGTTGCACTCCAAAACCCTTAACTCTTTCTCTCTCTCTCCTTTCTTTTTTCTTCTTTTAGTGGTTCCCTCTTTTTTTTTCTCTCTCTCTTTCTTTTCTCCCTCTATATTAGTTTCTTCCTTTCTCCTTTACATCTCCTCTCATTCAAACCTCAATAACAAACAAATTATCTTATCTGGGATTCAAACCTATGTTTGTGGCATTTTGGGGGGTTTTTACTTCACCTTTTTAACTCACTAGCAGTGCTCCCATCCCTGGCTCTCCATATTATCTAGTTCTTGTTCCACTAAATACAATAGTAAGTTTTTAATTTGTCCCCCCATTTTTCCATTTTCCTCTTATTCCTCTCATCATAACTCTTAGAAAACCAACACCTAAAAGCAAATCATTTTATTCTTGACCCAAATTTTTTCCTTATTTGCTTTTTGTGGGTCCATACGCTCTTTTTTTTTCTTTTCCTTTTTTTTTTTTTTTTTTCTTTCTCTCTTTTTTGCCCCTTTATTACTTTTCCCCAATTCAGGCCCTCCATCACAGGCATTGTTTGTTATAACTCACAGTCCACCACAAGATTTTCTCAAGAAAGAGGGGAGAGGAGAGGAGAGGAAAAAAAGAGGGGGGGAATAATTTCCTTTTTTTAAAAATTTTTATTTTATTTTATTTTTCTTTATTTCATTATTAATTTTTTTAAAAAAAAACAACTCTTTTTGATTTGTTATTTTTTTATTTTTTTTAACTTTTTATTCTTTATTAAATCTCATTAATACTATCAACAAAACCACCCTCAGATGCCATTAAGGAAGAAAAAATCGAATATCATGGATACAAAAGAAAGAGAGGTAACACAGCTAGATGAGGAAAAATCTATGGAGAAAAAATTTAATATATTGGAAACCTTGGAGCTAAATGACAGAGAATTCAAGATAGAAATCCTAAAAATCCTCCGAGATATACAAGAAAACACAGAAAGGCAATATAGGGAGCTCAGAAAACAACTCCATGAACACAAAGAATATATGTCCAAGGAAATTGAAACTATAAAAACAAATCAAACAGAGATGAAAAACTCAATTAACGAGCTGAAAAATGAAGTAACAAGCTTAGCTAATAGAACAGGTCAGATAGAAGAGAGGATTAGTGAAATAGAAGACAAGCAACTTGAGGCACAACAGAGAGAAGAAGAAAGAGACTCAAAAATTAAAAAAAATGAGATAGCCCTACAAGAATTATCTGACTCCATCAAAAAGAATAACATAAGAATAATAGGTATATCAGAGGGAGAAGAGAGAGAAAATGGAATGGAGAACATACTTAAACAAATAATTCATGAGAACTTCCCAAGCCTGTGGAAAGAACTAAAGCCTCAAGTTCAAGAAGCAAACAGAACTCCAAGTTTTCTTAACCCCAACAAACCTACTCCAAGGCATATCATAATGAAATTGACACAAACCAACAGCAAAGAAAAAATTCTCAAGGCAGCCAGGGAAAAGAAGAATACAACATATAAAGGAAGGCCCATTAGATTATCATCAGATTTCTCAGCAGAAACTCTACAAGCTAGAAGAGAGTGGACCCCAATATTTAAAGTCCTGAAAGAGAGGAACTTTCAGCCACGAATACTATACCCATCAAAGCTATCCTTCAAATACGAAGGAGAAATAAAAACATTCACAGATACAGAAAAGATGAGGGAATTTATCATCAGAAAACCCCCACTCCAGGAATTACTAAAGGGGGTTCTCCAATCAGATACAAAGAACAAAAAAAAAACAGAGCCACAAGTAAAAGCTCCAAGAAGAACACAATAAAACCAAATTTAAACTGTGACAACAACAAAAAGAAAGAGGGGGAGAAGACGGAGATTAACAGTAGCAAAGGACGATGGAGTGCAAAAGTACTCACAAAATAGTTCGCTACAATGAACAGGGTAGGGACCCTTTTCATTACTCAAAGGTAACCACCATTGAAAAAACCACCACAGAAGCACATGATTTAAAAAAGATAGCAACAGAGGAAAGATGTATGGAATACAACCAAATAAAAACAAAAGATAGAAAAACGAAAGAGAAGGATCAAACAAGACACAAAACTAACAGAAAGCAAGATATAAAATGGCAATAGGGAACTCACAAGTATCAATAATTACACTAAATGTAAATGGATTAAACTCACCAATAAAAAGGCACAGAGTAGCAGAATGGATTAAAAAAGAAAATCCAACTGTATGCTGCCTACAGGAAACTCATCTAAGTAACAAGGATAAAAACAAATTCAAAGTGAAAGGCTGGAAAACAATACTCCAAGCAAATAACATCCAAAAAAAAGCAGGTGTAGCAATACTCATATCGGATAATGCTGACTACAAGACAGGAAAAGTACTTAGAGACAAAAATGGCCATTTCATAATGGCTAAGGGGACACTGAATCAAGAAGACATAACAATTCTTAATATATATGCACCAAACCAAGGAGCACCAAAATATATAAGACAGCTACTTATTGATCTTAAAACAAAAACTGACAAAAATACAATCATACTTGGAGACCTCAATACACCGCTGACGGCTCTAGATCGGTCATCCAAACAGAGAATCAACAAAGACATAGTGGCCTTAAACAAAACACTAGAGCACCTGGATATGATAGACATCTACAGGACATTTCATCCCAAAGTGACTGAGTATACATTTTTCTCCAGTGTACATGGATCATTCTCAAGAATTGACCATATGTTGGGCCACAAAAACAATATCAGCAAATTCAGAAAAATTGAAGTTGTACCAAGCATATTTTCTGATCATAAAGCCTTGAAACTAGAATTCAACTGCAAAAAAGAGGAAAAAAATCCCACAAAAATGTGGAAACTAAACAACATACTTTTAAAAAATGAATGGGTCAAAGAAGAAATAAGTGCAGAGATCAAAAGATATATACAGACTAATGAAAATGACAATACGACATATCAGAATCTATGGGATGCAGCAAAAGCAGTGATAAGAGGGAAGTTCATATCACTTCAGGCATATATGAACAAACAAGAGAGAGCCCAAGTGAACCACTTAACTTCCCACCTTAAGGAACTAGAAAAAGAAGAACAAAGACAACCCAAAACCAGCCGAAGAAAGGAGATAATAAAAATCAGAGCAGAAATAAATGAATTAGAGAACAGAAAAACTATAGAAAAAATTAATAGAACAAGGAGCTGGTTCTTTGAAAAGATCAACAAAATTGACAAACCCTTGGCAAGACTTACCAAGGAAAAAAGAGAAAGAACTCATATAAACAAAATCCAAAATGAAAGAGGAGAAATCACCACGGACACCGTAGCTATACAAAGAATTATTGTAGAATACTATGAAAAACTTTATGCCACTAAATTCAACAACCTAGAAGAAATGGATAAATTCCTAGAACAATACAACCTTCCTAGACTGAGTCAAGAAGAAGCAGAAAGCCTAAACAGACCTATCAGTAGAGAAGAAATAGAAAAAACCATTAAAAACCTCCCCAAAAATAAAAGTCCAGGCCCTGACGGCTATACCAGCGAATTTTATCAAACATTCAAAGAAGACTTGGTTCCTATTCTACTCAAAGTCTTCCAAAAAATTGAAGAAGAAGCAATACTTCCAAACACATTTTATGAGGCCAACATAACCCTCATACCAAAACCAGGCAAGGATGGCACAAAAAAAGAAAACTACAGACCAATATCTCTAATGAATACAGATGCTAAAATACTAAACAAAATACTAGCAAATCGAATACAACAACATATTAAAAAAATAATACATCATGATCAAGTGGGATTCATCCCAGAATCTCAAGGATGGTTCAACATACGTAAAACGGTTAATGTAATTCACCATATCAACAAAACAAAGAACAAAAACCACATGATCTTATCAATAGACGCAGAAAAGGCTTTCGATAAAATACAACACAATTTTATGTTTAAGACTCTCAACAAAATGGGTATAGAAGGAAAATATCTCAACATGATAAAGGCCATATATGATAAACCATCAGCTAACATCATATTAAATGGCACTAAACTGAAGGCTTTCCCCCTTAAATCAGGAACAAGACAGGGTTGTCCACTCTCTCCACTCTTATTTAATGTGGTACTAGAGGTTCTAGCCAGAGCAATCAGACAAGACAAAGAAATAAAAGGCATCCATATCGGAAAAGAAGAAGTAAAGGTATCACTTTTTGCAGATGATATGATCCTATACATCGAAAACCCCAAAGAATCCACAAAAAGACTACTAGAAACAATAAGCCAATACAGTAAGGTCGCAGGATACAAAATTAACATACAGAAGTCAATAGCCTTTCTATATGCCAACAATGAAACAACTGAGAAGGAACTCAAAAGAATAATCCCCTTCACGATTGCAACAAAAAAAATAAAATACTTAGGAATAAACATAACAAAGAATGTAAAGGACTTATATAATGAAAACTATAAACCATTGTTAAGGGAAATCGAAAAAGATATAATGAGATGGAAGAATATACCTTGTTCTTGGCTAGGAAGAATAAATATAATCAAGATGGCTATATTACCCAAAGCAATATACAAATTTAATGCAATTCCCATCAAAATTCCAATGACATTTTTTAAAGAAATAGAGCAAAAAATCATCAGATTTATATGGAACTATAAAAAACCCCGAATAGCCAAAGCAATCCTAAAGAAAAAGAATGAAGCTGGGGGCATAACAATACCTGACTTCAAACTCTATTATAGGGCCACGACAATCAAAACAGCATGGTATTGGCAGAAAAATAGACACTCAGACCAATGGAACAGAATAGAAAGTCCAGAAATAAAACCACATATATATAGTCAAATAATTTTTGATAAAGGGGCCAACAACACACAATGGAGAAAAGAAAGCCTCTTCAATAAATGGTGCTGGGAAAACTGGAAAGCCACATGCAAAAGAATGAAACTGGACTACAGTCTCTCCCCCTGTACAAAAATTAACTCAAAATGGATCAAAGATCTAAACATAAGACCTGAAACAATTAAGTACATAGAAGAAGACATAGGTACTCAACTCATGGACCTGGGTTTTAAAGAGCATTTTATGAATTTGACTCCAATGGCAAGAGAAGTGAAGGCAAAAATTAATGATTGGGACTACATCAGACTAAGAAGTTTTTGCTCAGCAAGGGAAACTGATAACAAAATAAACAGAAAGCCAACTAAATGGAAAATGATATTTTCAAACAACAGCTCAGATAAGGGCCTAATATCCAAAATATACAAAGAACTCATAAAACTCAACAACAAACAAACAAACAATCCAATAAAAAAATGGGAAGAGGACATGAACAGACACTTCTCCCAGGAAGAGATACAAATGGCCAACAGATATATGAAAAGATGCTCAGCTTCATTAGTTATTAGAGAAATGCAAATCAAAACTACAATGAGATACCACCTCACTCCTGTTAGATTAGCTATTATCAACAAGACGGGTAATAGCAAATGTTGGAGAGGCTGTGGAGAAAAAGGAACCCTCATTCACTGTTGGTGGGACTGTAAAGTAGTACAACCATTATGGAGGAAAGTATGGTGTTTCCTCAAAAAACTGCAAATAGAACTACCTTATGACCCAGCAATCCCTCTACTGGGTATATACCCCAAAACCTCAGAAACATTGATACGTGAAGACACATGTAGCCCCATGTTCATTGCAGCACTGTTCACAGTGGCCAAGACATGGAAACAACCAAAAAGCCCTTCAATAGAAGACTGGATAAAGAAGATGTGGCACATATACACTATGGAATACTACTCAGCCATAAGAAATGATGACATCAGATCATTTACAGCAAAATGGTGGGATCTTGATAACATTATAAGGAGTGAAATAAGTAAATCAGAAAAAAACAAGAACTACATGATTCCATACATTGGTTGAACATAAAAATGAGACTAAGAGACATGGACAAGAGTGTGGTGGTTACCAAGGGTGGGGGGGAGGGAGGACATGGGAGGGAGGGAGGGAGAGAGTTAGGGGAGGGGGAGGGGCACAGAGAACTAGATGGAGGGTGACGGAGGACAATCTGACTTTGGGCGAGGGGTTTGCAACATAATTTGATGACAAAATAACCTAGACATGTTTTCTTTGAATATATGTACCCTGATTTATTAATGTCATCCCATTACCATTAATAAAAATTTATTAAAACAAAAAAAAAAAGAATCCACTAGCATGCTATTTTTTAATCCTCCTAATATGACATAAAATTAAAAATTTTGGAGACAATAGAAAACATTTTACAAAAATTAAATCTGATATTTTCTTTTATTTATTAAAAATTAATTCTATAAAGATATACTTGCCTAAGGCCCTGGCCGGTTGGCTCAGTGGTAGAGCGTCGGCCTGGCGTGCAGAAGTCCCGGGTTCGATTCATGGCCAGGGTACACAGGCCATGTGTTCATCTGCTTCTCCACCCCTCCCCCTCTCCTTCTTCTCTGTCTCTCTCTTCCCCTCCCGCAGCAGAGGCTCCATTGAAGCAAAGATGGCCTGGGCGCTGGGGATGGCTCCTTGGCCTCTGCCCCAGGCACTAGAGTGGCTCTGGTTGGGGCAGAGCGACGCCCCGGAGGGGCAGAGCATCGCCCCCTGGTGGGCAGAGCATCGCCCCCTGGTGGGCGTGCCAGGTGGATCCCGGTCGGGCACATGCGGGAGTCTGTCTGACTGTCTCTCCCTGTTTCTGGCTTCAGAAAAATACAAAAAAAAATAATAATAATAAAAAAAGATATACTTGCCTAGAAATTTTCAAAACAGACTGAAGATATCAAACTACAGGATTAAGAACCCATATAGACCTCAAGCAAGATAGATTCAAAGAAAATCACACATAGTAACATCAGAATAAACTATTGAGAAAATGATAAAAAAAATTATAAAATGAAACACAGGAAAAAAACCCTCAAGATAATTGGTAAGATACACTGCTTTCATGGACAAAAAGATTCACTATTACAATAAAACAGACTTATCAATATCACCTATAAATTCAAAACAATTTCAAACAAAACCACAACAGGATATTTCATGCAATTTGACAAGCTATTTCCAAGATGACAATAAAAGAGTATAGGGTCGTGAAATACGAAAAGTATGAAAACACTACTGAAAAAGATTAAAGTGAGATTCTAGTTCTAAAACAGATTGAGGCTTTTTATAACACCGTGTGGTATACCACAGAAATAGAAAAATGACCCTCCTGTACACAGTCTAAAGTTAAATCCATGCATACATTAAAAACTATTTCATTTCAGTGCTATTGTGGTACATCATAGGAGAAGGAGGAAATTTTAAATGCTACTGCACAGTTGATGATCCACATGGGAAAAGGGAATAAAATGGGACTCTCTACACTGAATTATACATGGAAATAAATTTCAGGAGGATTACATTCTGTGAAAAGAGGACATAAAGCACATAGAACAAAAGACTATCTTTTTTTTTTTAGAGAGAGTCAGAGAGGGATAGATAGGGATAGACAGACAGGAACAGAGAGATGAGAAACACCAATCATCAGTTTTTCGTTGTGACACCGTAGTTGTTCTTTGATTGTTTTCTCATATGTGCCTTGACTGTGGGCCTTTAGCAGACCGAGTGATGCAGCGCTTACCAAGCCAGCGACCTTGGGTCCAAGCTGGCGAGCTTTGCTCAAACCAGACGAGCCCACGCTCAAGCTGGCGACCTCTGGGTCTCAAACCTGGCTCCTCTGCATCCCAGTCCAATGCTCTATCCATTGTGCCACCACCTGGTCAGGCACAAAAGACTATCTTAATCTTATATAAATTGGTGTTAGTAAATATTTCTTAATTAAAATATAAAAAGCACAAATTTAAAGGATAGTCAAATTCAGCTGCATAATAATTTTAAAACTTTCAGTTATTAAAAGAATTTTTAAAAGTTTTAAGAACCAGACAAAATACTGGGGGAAGTATTTGCTCACATTAATCAGAAAAAGGGGTATTATTCATAATGTATATTGTTAATGCAATGAGAAAAATGAACAAAAGTTATAAATAGTCATTTTACTAAAGCATAAATGCCCAAAACAACAACAAAAAAATGTTCACTTTTATGTGTAATTATAGAAAATCTAGAATGAGAAACTATTTTTTATTTTTGTTTTTATAGTAATTTTGTTTAATTTTTCTTAATTTTAATTTATTGTGTTAACATGGATTCAAGTGTCCCACTCAATATAACTTCCTCAACCCCACCCCTATGCCCCCCATTAAACCCCCTTTGTCCCCCCAACTCCCTCCTCCCCTTCCCTCTGTAATTTCCTGTCTTGTTATCTGTATCTATGAGTTAAGTATATATAATTTCTCTATTCTCTTCACCTTCTCTGATCCATCCCCTCATCCCCCTTCCCTCTGATAGCTGTCCCTCTGCTCCGTGTGACCCTGCCTCTGCCTCTATTCCGTTCCTTTGTTTGCTTTGTTCATTAGATTCCACATATATGTGAGATCATATGATATTTTTCTTTCTCTGCCTGGCTTATTTCACTTAGCATAACAACCCAGCTATTCTAATTTTAGGAATATATCCTAAGAATACCAAATCACTGATTCAAAAGAAGATATGCACCCCCATGTTTATTGCAGCATTGTTTATAATAGCCAAGATCTGGAAACAGCCCAAGTGTCCATCAATGGACAAGTGGATTAAAAAGCTGTGGTATATATACACAATGGAACATTATGCAGCACTGAAAAAAGAAGGAAATCTTACCTTTTGCAATGGCATGAGATACTATTTTTGAAACATTTATTTTATAAAAGACAACTTGGAAAATGAAATTTTCAGCTCAGTATAAAAGGCAGCCCCTTTTGAGGGATCAGGAGGTCTGAAATCAAGGGTCAACAGCAGATTAAGTGCTTAATAGTGGAGGCCCAGGGAGGAGAGGCTTTAAAATTTCTCCTAATGTTGGTTAGTGGCTAGCAAAACCCTTGGGAACCTCACAGTTAACCACAAGCAGGCAGCCTATTCATTGGAGTGGATGGAGGTCCATTCTCACTTTTCCTCTTGGAGGTGGCTTACAGAGTGTCATAACACAAAATATATGGTGGGGTGCTCTTTCTTTCGGCCTGCTCTCCTGGAGAGGCAGGGCTCAGAGTATCGAACTCAGGTAGTAAAGCATGCCTACCTCTAGGAGGCCTAGATTTGGAGCTAGAGCTCAGACAAAAAATCATCATCATCATCATCATCATCATGGTGGGAGGAAGAGAACCTCAGGCAGGGAAAAAAACCAATGTAAAAGGCAAGGGGCTCAGGCCAAGAGACCTAAGGAAGGAGAAGAAGCTTTCACCACATTGCCCAGCAAAATAAAAGGAGGATGTGCTAGGAGACACTAATGCAGATGGCATTATCCAGTTGTGGGATTCACCCAGTTTGCACCAGTTTGGCAGAACAGATACCTAATTTTTTATTGAGTTCAGTGAACCAGTTGTTAAAATGGCTGTAATCAGGATTCTCTCTAAGGTAGGTGTCAGGGTAGCCTCCCAATGTGTAAATCACAAATTTACATTCCTTACTACTCAACATTCATCTGCACAACAGCATAATCTAAGTGCCCATAGTAATGTTAATTCCATCTATAGGTGAAAGAAATTGCAAGTGTGAGGACATCAATCAAGAAGCAATATGGCAATATCTTAAATAACAGTTTTATTATTTTTTGTCAGGTATTATTTAATATTTTTCATTAATATTTTAAACTCTTATAATCTAGTTTGTGTACCTCTTTTATTGTTCATATTTAAGTATTAAATGCATGAAATAATAAACTACCTTTCTGTATATTTTTTTATACTTAAAATGGTCATTAGGGCAGAGAACCGGTTGTTAAATATTTTGAATCCCCCTACTGGTATTACTACCATGTCAGGAGGCAAGGCATAGGATCTCAGGGTCAAGAGAACTTATGAGATTTCTAATGACAAACCTTGCTAAGGTAACCTAGGGAGAGAAACAGGACTCAAAACACCCAACTCAGGTGGATAGGGCAGCTGCACGGTGTGGGTTTACCTGTGCAGTACAGTTCAGGAAAATTGGGCCTGGTGTGGGGTTATGGCTCTAAAGAGTAGGGCCTGGCTTTTCTGTGCCACTGCCAAAAGCAGAGCCTGCTTGGGTGATACAGCCTCTGCAAGCAGGGACTGGCAGCCATGGAGGGCAAGACTTGGCCAGACGGCATGGACTGGGAGAGCAACGCCTGGCCACTATGCTGGACTCCAGACAGAATTCTGAGAAATGCATCTACTGCCAGGTTCAAACGTTGGCAAAGATGGCTGCAAAAACTTAGAACTAAGCCCTGGAATCTCTAGGAAATAGATGGTACAGAACCTGGGATGATTCTGTGTCATTGCAAGCTCTTCCAGGTGGGGCTGCTTTTTGCCACCTCCCTCCCACCCTCCCCAGCCCCCTCATCTCAGTTGATGTGAGTAGGTCCACTGACCTTTCCAATGCTTCTTTTGGCTTGTCCCATGACGACCTTGTTCTCCAGATGCATGGTCTGTGTTCTGGCGCTTCTCAGCCACCACACATCTAAAGTCAGAATGGGAACTCCAGCTGCCTTGGAGGTCAGAACACCTCTTCACCTACAAACAGTTTACGCAGGCAGGAAAGGGCCCTCGACAATGATCACAGTGAAGGCTGCAGCGGAGGAAGCTTTCATGCTGCTGGGGAGCTCAATGGTGCTGGAGAGCTCCAGACGGCGGGAATTTAGGCAGCAGGATCTGGGTTGCCAGTCCGGCTTGCATCCATAGTGGCAGGGGTGAGCTCCTTCACCCTGCATTCATTGAAACTGCTGTTATATCACTCCTCCTGCCAGTTTGACTGGGTGGCCATAATGCCAGATTCCCAGAAACAGAGAAACACAACTGCAAACACCTTCTCAAGCAGAGCCAACCTAGAGGAGTAAGGAAGTGGGCCAACCCTGGTAGACTCTTCCTTTCTGATTGGTGAGCTGTATATCACATGACTCTTCCCATTTCCAAGAGCTGTCCAACCCTGATCCACCTGGAGGCAAACAAGAGGGAAGTTGTGCAACACCCTTTTGGCCTGGTCAATGCTGTGAATTTTCTTATATGTAAATATAGCCCCTAAAATTGTGTGAGTGTGTGTAGGAGGGTGGGGCTCTCAGTGTAAACAATTCGAGTGACACAAAATCAGTGTTTCGACACCACTGTGATAGCTCAACTGTAAGAAACTTAAAAGAAATTTAAATTTACACTGGTCAGTGAAAGAGATAATTCCCCCAGCTAAGTTGCCCTAGTGGAATCTAATGAGAACCCCAGAGGGGACAGTCCTAGGACTCCTCCAGACATCTGGATTACCTCACGGTGGACTGGGGTAGGTTTAAATGTTAGCAAGCAGTTAAAACAGGAGAAATAGAATTGCCTGGATTTAAGAGTGGTATTTCCCTTAAATGTGCATCAATGTTTGTATAGGCTACATAGTAATCTAGAAATGAATGTATGCTAATTTATTTGACCTAGTCTTTGTTTTTGGCCATGAATGTCTAGTTTCTGTAATATAAATATGTTGTGATGCCCAGAGTTGAAGTTTAACATTTGGACATTTATTTTTATTTATTTAGTCATTATTACAAAAGGATGGCATGTTCAGTACCAGAAACAAAAAAGCAAATGTAAGAAAACTTGCACCTTAATTTCCACACACCCATAGGTAACTGCTGGAAATGTTTGATTATGTGTTGGCAGAATAGTCATTGAGTTATTTTATAGTTTTGATTTATTTTATAAGAACGAAGTACTTTATCCAGGTATATTTTTGTAGCTTGTTTTGGATCCAGCGAACATGCTTTCTGTGTCAATAAATAAATTTACACAAGACAATTTTATAACCAGAAAATATTCCATTTATCAAGGAAGCCTACGTTTTTAAACATTGTTATATCACTATTATTTATATTTCTAACTTTTCTCTGTCTCTAACACATCACTGTGAGACACAGTCTTCTTGCTAAAATTTGTTTATATCCTACATTTGTCCTTGTTAAAGATAAATTCCAAGAACTGGAAACTCTTAGAATAAGGCCTGACACATTTGTAATTTTTGATAAAAATATTGGCAAACTGATCTCCTAAAAGTCATTGTTATAACAATTTTGGCAAAATGGAATGGGATAGTTAATGTAACGGATGAGCAACTGATAACACAACACAAAATAGAATAGAATGGTATTTAGGGTGTTAAATCATATGGAATGGAAAATGGATTTGCAAAGTAATGCAGAATGGGATGAAATAGAGACTTGTTGCAGAGGAAAATTGATGCAATGAGGAGTAGAATATGGACCTTAGTAAGATATTAAATGGAAAATTGAATAGGGTGGAAATCAAATGAAATACAATGCGAAAATGGAATGAATGGAAAACAAAATGGAAATAAATATATAATGGCATACAGAATAAAAGATATAATGTTACGTGAAAAGGAATGAAATGGAATATATAGTGATACAATTTTAAAGAAAAAGGAAATTGAAATTAGGAAGGAATATAGAATTGAACTCAAAATGCAATGGCATGAAATAAATGGACTATGAAATATGCACTATAGATTTGAAAATACCTGGTGGAATAGAAAAAATGAAATGGAATTTGGAGTGAAATAGAGAATGCAAGGTTTTGAAGGATGGAATAGAAATTGGAAAAAATATTGATGAATTAAAGGATGGACTAAATTAGGGAATACATTAATAGAATGTGTTTCAGTTACTGCTCCATAGGTTGGTGTTGCAAATCAATACCATTTTATTATGCTCATAGTATCTACAGGTCTAGAATTCAGACACGGCAGAGCAGGGATAGTTTCTCTTTTTTCCACTATATCTGAGCCCTCAGCTGGTAAAATTTAAATGGATATGAGCTCCTGAGGGAAGAATAGTAATCAGTGATGACTTTCAGTATTTAGCCATAGAATCTGGGAATATAGCGATGCCATTTACTGAAATAGAAAAAAAAAAAGTTCAATAGATGAACAGATTGGGGAGACACAGGAAACTGATAATTCTGTACCGACCATTTTGATCACTATACTTGTGTAGTTGTGCTAGTTATTTAGGGGAATACACCTCAACTTATAAACATTCCATTAACCGTAGAGATCAACTTTCAACAGTTTCTTGGATTCAGTATTCCTCTGGTGATCATTTCAATTTACTCTCTGATAACTATCTTTTCCTTTTTCCTGAACTTTTCTGGGCCTTATGATCCCTGACTTACTAATAACTAAAATGCCTTTAATTTATCCTACATGTGAATATAGAAATTTATATATATTTCCCATTATATGTATTTGTTTATATAAATTTTTATTATATATTTTTTGATACATAACTATGTATTTATATAAAAACTATAAAATTTATATATAAATAAAATTGTATTTTAGAAAAATATTTTTCCTATATTTGTAAATAAAAATACATTTATATATAAAATGTCACATAGTCCTATATATAAATAAATAAATTATGTATATTTCTCCATATATATGTTTGTAGGTATATATTTTTTATATATTTCTTTAAATGCAGGCAAAAATAAAAATGAGGGAAAGTGAAATAAAACATATATATATTATTTATTGAGTTTACAGAAAGAGAGGAAGGGATATATAGAGACACACATCAATTCATTGTTCCACTTATTTATGCATTCATTAGTTAATTTTTGTATATGCCCTGACCAGGGATCAAACTCACAATGTTACATATTGGGATGATGTTCCAAACAACTGAGCTACTGAGCCAGGGCCTGTATAAATATTTTTTTTCTTTCATTTATTGATTTAACTAACCTCTAAGATCTCAAACTTTGCTCTAAAGAAGACTCTCTCTTTGGCCTAACCTGTGGTGGCGCAGTGGATAAAGCGTCGACCTGGAAATGCTGAGGTCGCCGGTTCAAAACCCTGGGCTTGCCTGGTCAAGGCACATATGGGAGTTGATGCTTCCAGCTCCTCCCCCTTCTCTCTCTCTCTCTCTCTCTCTCTCTCTCTCTCTCTCCCTCCCTCTCCTCTCTAAAATAAATAAATAAAAATTAAAAAAATAAAAGAAGACTCTCTCTTTGACTCCATTGTTGTGTGTTCAATGACTTTTCTCTTTCCCACTATTCCTATTTAGACAGTGTGTGTGTGTGTGTGTGTGTGTGTGTATATATATATATAATATATATATATTATATATTATATATATATATATCTAAAAAAACTTCTCGAAGGAATTTTTTCTCTATATATTTAAATTTTTTGAATGTTTTCCATGGATATACATTACTCATATTCGGGAAAAAAAATGCTATTTGAACTTTGAGAAAAATACACTTTAAAACATTTAATTAGATTTTAAGCTGTTGTAAGAAGCCAAGCTCTTTCATGTACTACTAGATGGAGTTTTTTGTTTTGTTTTGTTTTGTTTTTTGTATTTTTCTGCAGTTGGAAATGGGGAGGCAGTCAGACAGACTCCCGCATGCGCCCAACCGAGATCCACTTGGCACATCCACCAGGGGGCGATGCTCTGCCCATCTGGGGCATCGCTCTGTTGCAACCATAGCCATTCTAGCACCTGAGGCAGAGGCCACAGAGCCATCCTCAGCACCTGGGTCAACTTACTCCAATGGAGCCTTGGCTGCGGGAGGGGAAGAGAGAGACAGAGAGGAAGGAGAAGGGGAGGGGTGGAGAAGCAGATGGGCACTTCTCCTGTGTGCCCTGGCTGGGAATTGAACCCAGGACTCCTGCACGCCAGGTCAACGCTCTACCACTGAGCCAACTGGCCAGGGCCTAGAAGGAGTTTTAAATTCATAGCCTATTGGCAGATGAAAATTTGACAAGATATATTTAGTTATAAACATGAAATCCATTTGACACTATTTTCTAGGTATTCATTATAAAGGAATATTCATATAGGCCCTGGCCATTTGGCTCAGTGAATAGAGCATTGGTCTGGCGCACAGACATCCCGAGTTCGATCCCTGGTCAGGGCACACATGAGAATTGATCATCTGCTTCTCTTTCCCTCCTTCTCTCCCTCTCTCAGCCAGTGGCTCAATTGGTTCAAGGGCTAGCCTCAGACACTAAGGATAGCTTGGTTGATTTGAGCATTGGCCCCAGCTGGGGTTTGCCAGGTGGGTCCCAGTTGGGTGCATGTGGCAGTCTGTCTCTAACTCCCCTCCTCTCACTTAAAAAAAAAGGAATACTTATATCTACCTAGAAAATTATCAGTTAAAAGGTGATTATTACAGTGTTAATTATTGTTAAAAGTCTGAAACAACCTAGTTTTCTAAGAAGACACTAGAATTTGATACAGTAAAACTTACACAACTTCTATTTCATGTTTCTGATGTACTTTTAATGTCATGGGAAAATAGCAAATACTACACAAGTAAAAAAAAACCATGATTTTTATATATACTGATCAGTATTTGCATGTATTTATCTATGTATCTACCTGCCTACCTATCTATCCATCTATCTATCTTAATTACCTTTGACTGCTGTAAAAAATTACTACAATTTTGGTGGCTTCCAATAACAAAAATTTATGCTCTCACAACCCTAAAGGCTAAAGTACAAATTTAATATCACTGGGCCAAAATCCAAGTATGGGCAGACCTCCACTTCCTCTGCAAGCACTAGGAGAGAATTTGTTCCTTGCCTCTTCCAGCTTCTAGTGGCTGTAGAAATTCCTTGGGTCATTCCCATATCACCTCATTCTCCACCTTGGTCTTCACATAGTCTTTTCATCTGTGTATTTGTATAAATATCTGCCTCTGCCTCTCTTATAAAAACATATGTGATTGTACTTAGGGTTTACCTGGGTAATACAGAATAATCTTTCCATCTCAAGTGACTTGATCTCATCAGCAAAGTTTATTATTTTTGTTTGTTTGTTTTTGCCATATGAACTAACATTGATTAGGCCATGATTTTTTTTGGATTCGTTATTTGACTAAACATAATGTATGTATGTGTGTATGTATGTATGTATGCATGTATGTATATATATGTATGTATCTATCTATCTATCATCCATCTATCTATTTATAATCAGTCTATCTAATTTTATACCTACCTAGCTTTCTACATATATTAGGATCTTACTCACTAAGGAGTTGTGGTTCTCAACCGGGAGCATTTTATCTCTCAGTGGACATTTGACAATGCCTGGAGATATTTTTGGTTTTCCCAATTGGTGGTGTAGGTGCTATTGGTCTCTAGTGTGTAGAGGCCAGATATGCTTCTAAACTCCTCCAATGCACAGGACAGCACCCTAAATCAGGAATTGATGTTACTAGTGTCAAGGCTGACAAGCCCCACTGTAAAAAATTTAGACAATTCAGAAAAGTTTATAACAAAATTTAAGTCACAAGCAATTTTGCCAGTGACTGATAACTGTTGTTAAGCATTTAATGTCATCAGAGTGAAATCACAGAAGATGCCAGAGTAGAGAACTCCAAAAATTCATCCCTCCACAGGCAATAATTAAGCTGACAGAAACTATCAGAATGAGGGGTGGGTTTTTTTTTCAACTCTGAAATTTAATTTAAAACTTTACAACAACCAGAGACTGATTATTAATAAAGACACTCCTAATTTTGGTAAGAGATTGCTATAGCATTTTTGCTTACCTGCCTATCATCCCCAATTCTCAGCTAAGCTGTGGCTATGAGGATGACAGCCTGTAATTCCTGGTTCAGCTTGCTAGGGCCAGAGGGCAAAATACGGACCTTATTTTCAAAGAATTCTAGTTGTGCGTTTTGACCTGTTTTGTGGTTCTCTGAGGGTTGAGCACAGAAGTTTTCCTTTGCTTCACCCACGTCATAACTCTCAGGGCTAGAGCAGCCTCCTGGGTGATATTTGTTGAAAACATTTAAAGGCAAATACTAAGTTGATTTAATAAATATTTTCTTATGCTGTAAAATTTAAAAAAAATAAAATAAAGTCAAATACTACACCCAAGTACCTGAGGCAGGAGAAAGTGGAAGGGGTATACAACATGCTGTAAGTAGGTCACTTGCCCATCCCAAGTATAACAGAGTCTCACTGTCAAATAGATTGAGACTTCCTAGAATGGCTGCTTCTTGTGACTAGGTCTTTTGCAGAGATGCCTATCATCCTGGTGTCTCTATGTAAGAAGAGTATCATGCAGATAAAGAGGTTTCTGGGACCAAGTTGCTGGAAGTGACTGAGTTCCTTTTATCCTGCTCCTCTTTTGCCACCCTCCAACCCCCACAGGCCTCAGTATTTCTGGGTAGAGAGGAGAATTTCAGGCCCCAAGTTCTCTTTTTCTTCTTTCGTCAGCCAATCTCAATGTTTCTAGGTAAGGAAAGGACACATACCCTCCAGAATAAAGAAGCTTCCAGCGCCAGGCCCCTGTTACAACTGGGTTCTGCCTATCCACTTCAATTTTCTCCTTGAAAAGGAGTAGTCTCAGTCCCAGAGGTAAAAGAGAATAGTTCTCCTGGGTGCTTAGTTCTGGTGAGGCTCCCAATTGGCCCCCCTTGCTGATGCTACCAAGCTCCCTTAATGTTGTCTGAGGAACTCTCATTTGAGATGGGGGAGGATCAAACCTACCAGACCTTCTGTTACTAAGTCAGGGGTCAGAAAACATGGAGGTCTTCCTCTTTTGGTTGAAGGTACACAACACACTCTGCTGATTATTCCTCTGGTCCTGGGATTCCAAACCAGCTTGCCTTCTTCTTACTACCTTTCTCCATCTGTTGTCTCTTGTACTATTTCCAGGATGTATAGATGTTTTAGCAAGAAGGAACAGTGAGAAACAGGTCTATATCAACTGGCCCAGACTAAAAGTCTTCATTCACTTTATAAAAAATTATATACTTTATTTTTAGAGTAGTTAAAGTTTCACAGAAAAATTTAAGGGAAAGTATATAGTTCCCATTTAGCCCCTATCCCCACATATGCCCAGCCTCTGCCACTGTCAACATCCCCCACCAGAGTGGTATATTTGTTACAATCAATGAACCTCACCCAAAATCCATAGTTTGTATTAAGGTTCATTCTTGGTGTTGTACATTCTGTGGGTTTAGACAAATGTATAAACACATGAATCTACTATTACAGTATCAAAGAAAATATTTTCATTTTCCTAAAAATTCTCTGTTCTCCATCTATTTATCCTTCCCTCCCTGTAACCCATGTAAACCAATGACCCTTTTACTTCCTCCATAGTTTAACTTTCTTTAGAATGTCATATAGTTACAATCATACAGTATGTAGCCTTTTCAGATTGGCTTCTTTCACCTAGTTATATGCACTTGTTTCCTCCATTTATTTCCAATGCTTTATAGCACCTTTCTTTTTAGCACTGGATAATATTATATTCCACTGCCTGATGTACCAGTCTATTTATCCATATCCTACTTAAGGACATATTGGTTGCTTCCAATTATTCATAAACAATTATGAATAAACCTGCTGCAGACATCCAAGTGTAAATTTTAGTGTAGACATCAATTTTGAACTCATTTAGGTGAATACTAAGGAGTATGACTGCTGAATTGTATGGTAAGAGTATGTTTGGTTTAGTAAGAAACCACCATACAGTCTGTCAAAGGGGCTGTACCATTTCCCATTCCCATTGGCAAAAAATAAATGTTCCTGTTGCTCCATATTCTCTGTTGCATTTTGTATTATCACTATTTTGAATTTTCACCATTCCAATAGCTGTGTAGTGCATCCCAACTCATGTTTAACAGCAGATTTATCAGACAGTCTTTATTTAAAAAGAATGGGTACACATAAAATCTAATGTAAATAAAAAGTGAAATCTGCCAGAAAACAAGATCAATATTAAACACAGAAGTTTGGATTTATAAGGCTTTTGTGGAGTCCCTTGGGTCTACTCACAGACAAACCACAACCTTGGACTCAGAAGAAGTAGAGACTAGGGTCTTGAAATTTCATTTTTCCTATTAAGGAGAAAGCCATGTACAACTTGTATTGGAAGGCATTTAAAACACACTGAAACAAGTCTGCAATTTTCTCATTAAAATTCAAAAGCAGAACTGGGACTAGGTTGTATAAAACATAGAAAGTGAGAAAAATAAATGCAAACAGAATACATAGGCACAGCTGTATGAATTGCACATATTTTATAACCACTGTGTCTATTTGAAGGTAAATAAAGGCTTTCATTAAAGCCCTTTTCTTTACTAGAAGAACTTCAATCCTACAACAATTTATTCAAATTGTAACTCTTCTTTCATGCCTAAAGAGTCTAAGTAGAGCATTACTGGGTGTTCACCAGGCAAATCCCTGTCATATTTCTCGGATCAACAGTTGAATCTATAGTGATTACCAGTAAAGACTAGGTCAGTAGGGAATCTTGAGGAACTTATGGAGAATAAAGCATTTGACTTGCCTAACTAACTGAAGGAAATAGGTGATATTAATTTGGGGAAATATGGCTTTTTCTCTGTATTTCAACTGTTCTGTCTTTAAAGTAGATTGGCCTCCAAAAAAAGAACTTCAAGCTATGATGTAGAATTTCAAAACATTTTTTCTTCTTGTTTTATCTTTTGGCTGGTGAAACAGAGTCTCTGACTTCAGGTTTCCTGAATGTGAATTCTAGTTTAACTTTTAAAAATGCTACTCTGAATTCTGGAAAGATAGGCACATGCAGAGTGATAAAGCTGCCAATGTCTGCTTACACAAGCATGGACCTTCCCCCCAGGAACCCCACTAATTTATCAGAGTAAAGAGCCAAATTAAAAAAAAAATCCCTCCTGGCTCTAGCAGAGGGCAAGGGGAGTAACCATTACTACACACTGCATAACCTTCTCTATAACAAAGGTATACTCTCTAGGGTAAAATACTTTGCTAGAGTATAATTCTGAAAATTTCATGCTGGATAAAAAGGGGAATTCCTCCCCAATCATCCCCTACAGTTTTCCTCTCACCTAAGGGGGTGGCAGGAAAGATAAGAGTCAACAGGAACAAAACTTTAAGGAAATAGATTTGGAATGTTGCAGTCTAGGAAAGGAGGAAAATATGCTAGTGGAAGAGGGACAGAAACATTTGCAAAACCCACAGCACTGAGACACAGACCCTCTGTAGGACTGAAACTTAATCAGAAGTGTATGGCTGGCCCTGTCCAGTGGTCTCAGTGGTAGAGTGTTGGCCTGGCATGGCGAAATTCTGGGCTCGATTCCTGGTCAGGACACACAGGATAAGCAACCATCCACTTCTCCACCCTTCCCCTTTCTCTTTCTGCCTCCTTATCTCTATCTCTCTATCTTCTCCTCCCACAGCCATGGCTCATTCGAGCAAGTTGGCCTCAGATGCTAAGGATGGTACTATGGCCTCACCTCATGAGATAAAATAGCATGGTTGTCAAGCAACAGAGCAATTGCCCCCTAGTGGGCTTGCTGGGTGGACCCCAATTAGGGTGCATGCAGTAGTCTGTCTCTCTGCTTCCTCATCTCTCATTTAATAATAATAAATAATAATAATAATAAAAGAAGTATATGGAATGCTTCTTGTCTCCCATACACTGCAACCAAACCAACAAGGCTCCAATCTAGAAACATTTCATAAGAGCTAAAAAAGTTGCAAGAGAAAAACTCTCTCTGAGGAGTAGTGCCTAGAGAAGCCCCAAAGCAAAGATGGGATACCAAAATAAGAACATGAGAGGAATCTGAAACTTCTAGTACACATTGCTATAATAAAAGTTAACACAGTCCACCTTTTAGCCAGATTAACATAAACCCTCATGCTCAAAGCCTATTTACCCTAATTTTATTACCCATTACAACTAATTATCATCAAAACAAAAAAATACAAAGCATATCAGAAGGCAAGAAGTAAGCACAGCCTGAAGAGTCAATGCAAACACTAGAAGCATACTTAGATATGATACAGATGTTGGAATTATCAGAGATTTTCATATAACCATGAATAATATGTATTTGATGGGGAAAGGAGATAACATACAAGAACAAATGTGTACTGTAAGCAGAGAGGTAGAAACTCTAGGAAAAATAAAAAATAAATTCTAGAAATCAAAACACAGAGCAATTAAAAATAATGCCTTGACTGGTTCATTAGTAGTCTTCTACATCTGATGAAAAAATTGAAGATAGGTTAATAGAATCTCCCCAAAGTGAAATGCAAAGAAAACAGAGAAAAACAAAGCAGAACATAAAAAGACTATAGAACAGTATAAAAAAATGTAACATATATGTAATTAGAATACTGAAAGAAAAAAAAAGAGAAAGAAAGATAAAAAATATTAGAAGTAATAATTGCTAAGAACTTTCCAAAATTAATGACAGATAAATCACAGATGCAAAGATGGCAGTGGAGTAGGCGGATGCACAGACACCCAGCTCTCAACACCAAACTGGAATACAAATCAATTTAGAAAAAATCAGCATGAAAAACCAACACTGAACTGCAAGAACAGCTCTCAAAAACCAAGGAGCAAAGAGGAAGCCACAATAATCCTGGTAAGGAGTGCCTGAATCTCCTCTGCTTACAGGAAGGGAAGGAGGGGGGTGAGGCTGAGAGCCCAGAGAGGATTTCACAGAGGAAAAAGAGCAGAAACTACTGCTCACAGCCACTTACCTGGCGACCAGGGAGCAAGGTGGGTTGAAAAGACCAGCTTATCTCCCAAGTGGAAAAGACAGGGAGAGGGACAGACTGTGAGGGGCTAAGGTATGCAAGAAACAAAATAAAAAAGCTGACTCATTCGTGCTGGAGGCGGCCATAGCTGGGGGAGGGACTGAACCTTTCACAAAACAGAGCTGAAGTGCTTCCGGATCAGAGATCTCCGGACATCTATCCAGCTCCAATCAGCACAACAAGACACAGCTGAAAACAAGAAGTGGGGAGGAGGGGCAGTAACTCAGGTCTCCATGGAGATCTGAGATACACCTCCCCCTACTGAAGCTGAGAAAAAAAACCCTGCCCCCAGTGAGATTAGTTGGAGGAAGAGACCTTCAGCGTCTCAGGTTACACCCACAGCATTCCTGGATAGAGTTTCAAGGAAGCCCCCTGCTGAGATCAGTTAACAAGACTATCACCTGTTAAGAAAACAAACAAATCAAGACTTCAAAGCTGCCCAAATCCGAAAGTAGATTACAAATAATAGCTGATACCAACCCACGAAGACCTAAAAATAACACAACTGAAAACTGGAGGCAGACAACACCAAGCCTAGACTCAATCAATTCTACAAATAAAAAAAAAAAAGAAGAAGATGAGAAAACAAAGGAGTGCAATCCAAATGAAACCACAAGAGACACTTTCGAGAGATGAACTGAGTGATATGGAAATAATCAAACTTCCAGATGCGGAGTTCAAAATAATGATTGTAAGGATGCTTAGGGATCTTAGAACAACAATGGAGGGGGAGTTTGAAAACCTAAATAAAGAAATAGCAAGTATAAAAAAGAATCAGTTGGAGACGACAAATACAATATCAGAAATAAAGACCACAATGGAAGGAATTAAAAACAGGATAGATAGAGCAGAGGATCGAATCAGCGAGTTAGAAGACAACTGGAATGAAGGCATGAAAGCAGAGAAGAAAAGAGAAAAAAGACTCAAAAAGTCAGAGGAAACTCTTAGAGAGCTCTGTGACAACATGAAGAGAAATAACATCCGCATCATAGGGGTTCCTGAAGAAGAAGAAAAAGAACAAGGGATAGAGACTTTGTTCAATCATATCATAGCTGAAAACTTCCCTAAATTAATGCAAGAGAAACTCTCACAAATCCAAGAAGCACAGAGGACTCCATTAAAGAGAAACCCAAAGAAACCTACACCAAGACACATCATAATTAAAATACCAAAGCTAAGCGATAAAGAGAAAATATTAAAAGCTGCAAGAGAAAAAAAAGTTATCACCTACAAAGGAGCCCCCATAAGGATGACATCTGACTTCTCAACAGAAACACTTGAGGCCAGAAGGGAATGGCAAGAAATATTCAAAGTAATGCAGAACAAGAACCTACAACCAAGACTACTTTATCCAGCAAGGCTATCTTTTAAAATTGAAGGAGAAATAAAAAGCTTCCCAGACAAAAAACAACTCAAGGAATTCATTACAACCAAACCAATGCTGCTGGAAATATTAAGGGGCCTGGTGTAAACAGATAAAGTGGGAAAAGAATACAGAAAAAAAAAAAGAAAAAGGAATACACCTTTAAAGAAGAAAATGGCAATAAACAACTACATATCAATAATAACCTTAAATGTAAATGGATTAAAAGATCCAATCAAAAGACATAGGGTAGCTGCGTGGATAAGAAAACAGGACCCATACATATGTTGTCTAGAAGAGACACACCTTAGAACAAAAGACACACACAGATTGAAGGTAAAAGGATGGAAAAAAATGTTTCATGCAAACAGAAATGAAAAAAAAGCTGGGGTAGCAATACTTATATCAGACAAATTGGACTTTAAAACAAAGGATATAGTAAGAGATAAAGAAGGCCACTACATAATGATAAAGGGAGTAATCCAACAGGAAGATATAACTATTATAAATATCTATGCACCTAATATAGGAGCACCCAAATATATAAAACAGACTTTGATGGATTTAAAGGGCGAGATCAACAGCAATACTATAATAGTAGGGGATTTCAATACCCCACTAACATCACTAGATAGATCCTCAAGAAAGAAAATTAACAAAGAAACAGCAGACTTATTGGAAACACTAGATCAACTCGATTTAATAGATATCTTCAGAACCTTTCACCCTAAAGCAGCAGAATATACATTCTTTTCAAGTGCTCATGGTACATTCTCTAGGATAGACCACATGTTAGGGCACAAAAGTGCTCTCAACAAATTTAAGAAGACTGAAATCATATCAAGCACTTTCTCCGATCACAACGGCATGAAACTAGAAATGAATCACAGCAGAAAAGCTCAAAAATTCTCAAACACATGGAAACTAAATAGCAGGGTGTTAAATAATGAATGGATTAAGAATGAGATCAAAGAAGAAATAAAGAAATTCCTAGAAACGAATGACAATGAGCATACAACAACTCAAAATTTATGGGACACAGCGAAAGCAGTGCTGAGAGGGAAGTTCATAGCACTACAGGCACACTTTCAGAAGCTAGAAAAAGCTCAAATAAACAACTTAACCCTGCATCTAAAAGAATTAGAAAAAGAACAGCAAGTAAAGCCCAAATGTAGTAGAAGGAAGGAAATAATAAAGATCAGAGCAGAAATAAATGACATAGAGGCTAAAGAAACAATACAGAAGATCAATGAAACTAGGAGCTGGTTCTTTGAAAAGGTAAACAAGATTGATGCACCTTTAAGTAGACTCACCAAGAAAAAGAGAGAGAGGACTCAAATAAATAAAATTAGAAATGAGAGAGGAGAAATAACAACTGACACAACAGAAATACAAAATATTGTAAGAAAATACTATGAAGAACTGTATGCCAAAAAACTAGACAACCTAGATGAAATGGACAAATTCCTTGAAACGTACAATCTTCCAAAAATCAATCTGGAAGAATCAGAAAACTTAAACAGACCAATTACACCAAAGGAGATCGAAACAGTTATCAAAAAACTCTCAACAAAGAAAAGTCTGGGGCCCGATGGCTTCACAACGGAATTCTACCAAATATTCAAAGAAGAACTAACTCCTATCCTTCTCAAACTATTTCAAAAAATTCAAGAGGAAGGAAGATTTCCAAACTCCTTTTATGAGGCGAGCATAATTCTGATTCCAAAACCAGGCAAAGACCACACAAAGAAAGAAAATTATAGGCCAATATCTCTGATGAATATAGATGCTAAAATCCTCAACAAAATATTAGCAAACCGGATCCAACAATATATGGAAAAAATCATACACCATGATCAAGTGGGATTTATTCTGGGGAGGCAAGGCTGGTACAATATTCGTAAATCAATCAATGTGATTCATCACATAAACAAAAAGAAGGAGAAAAACCATATGATAATTTCAATAGATGCAGAAAAAGCATTTGATAAAATCCAGCACCCATTCATGATCAAAACTCTCAGCAAAGTGGGAATACAGGGAACATACCTCAACATGATAAAAGCCATCTATGAGAAACCCACAGCCAACATCACACTCAATGGGCAAAAATTAAAAGCAATAACCTTAAGATCAGGAACAAGGCAGGGGTGCCCCCTTTCACCACTCTTATTTAACATAGTCCTGGAAGTCCTAGCCACAGCAATCAGACAAGAAGAAGAAATAAAAGGCATTCAAGTTGGAAAAGAAGAAGTAAAACTATCATTATTTGCAGATGATAGGATATTGTATATAGAAAACCCTAAAGTCTCAGTCAAAAAACTACTGGACCTGATAAATAAATTCAGCAAAGTGGCAGGATATAAAATCAATACTCAGAAATCAGAAGCATTTTTATACACCAACAATGAACAGTCAGAAAGAGAAATTAAGGAAACAATCCCCTTCACTATTACAACCAAAAAAATAAAGTACCTAGGAGTAAATTTAACCAAGGAGACTAAAGACTTGTACTCGGAAAATTACAAAACATTGATAAAAGAAATCAAGGAAGATACTAACAAGTGGAAGCATATACCGTGCTCATGGTTAGGAAGAATAAACATCATTAAAATGTCTATATTACCCAAAGCAATTTATAAATTCAATGCAATACCAATTAAAATACCAATGACATACTTCAAAGATATAGAACACATATTCCAAAAATTTATATGGAACCAAAAAAGGACACGAATAGCCTCAGCAATCTTAAAAAAGAAGAATAAAGTGGGAGGTATCACACTTCCTGATATCAAGTTATACTACAAGGCCATTGTACTCAAAACAGCCTGGTACTGGCATAAGAACAGGCATATAGATCAATGGAATAGAACAGAGAACCCAGAAATAAACCCACAGTTCTATGGACAACTGATATTTGACAAAGGAGGTAAGGAAATACAATGGAGTAAAGATAGCCTCTTTAACAAATGGTGTTGGGAAAATTGGACAGCTACCTGCAAAAAAATGAAACTAGATCACCAGCTTACACCACTCACAAAAATAAACTCAAAATGGATAAAAGACTTGAATGTAGGCCGTGAAACCATAAGCATCTTAGAAGAAAACATAGGCAGTAAGCTCTCCGACATCTCTCGGAGCAATATATTTGCTGATTTATCTCCACGGGGAAGTGAAATAAAAGACAGGATAAACAAATGGGACTATATCAAACTAAAAAGCTTTTGCACAGCTAAAGACAACAAGAACAGAATAAAAAGACAAACTACACAATGGGAGAATATATTTGACAATACGTCTGATAAGGGGTTAATAACCAAAATTTATAAAGAACTTGTAAAACTCAACACCAGGAAGACAAACAACCCAATCCAAAAATGGGCAAAAGAGATGAATAGACACTTCTCCAAAGAGGACATACAGATGGCCAATAGGCATATGAAAAAATGCTCAACATCACTAATCATTAGAGAAATGCAAATTAAAACCACAATGAGATATCACCTTACACCAGTCAGAATGGCGCTTATCAACAAAACAACACAGAATAAGTGCTGGCGAGGATGTGGAGAAAAGGGGACCCTCCTGCACTGCTGGTGGGAATGCAGACTGGTGCAGCCACTGTGGAAAACAGTATGGAGATTCCTCAAAAAACTGAAAATCGAACTGCCATTTGACCCAGCTATCCCACTTTTAGGAATATTCCCCAAGGACACCATAGAACGGCTCGAAAAGGAGAAATGCACCCGCATGTTTGTGGCAGCATTGTTCACAATAGCGAAGATCTGGAAACAGCCCAAGTGTCCGTCAGAGGACGAGTGGATTAAAAAGCTTTGGTACATATATACTATGGAATACTACTCAGCCATAAGAAATGATGACATCGGATCATTTACAATAGCATGGATGGACCTTGATAACATTATACGGAGTGAAATAAGTAAATCAGAAAAAAAAACTGAGATGAATCCATACATAGAAGGGACATAAAAATGAGACTCAGAGACATGAACAAGAATGTGATGGCAACAGGGGCGGGAGGGAGGGGGGAGGGGGTGAAGAAGGAGAGAGGGGTAGGGGAGGGGAGGGGCACAAAGAAAACCAGATAGAAGGTGACAGAAGACAATTTAACTTTGCGGGAGGGGTATACAGCACAATCAAATGTCAAAATAATCTAGAGATATTTTCTCTCAACATATGTACCCTGATTTATCAATGTCACTGCATTAAATTTAATAAAAAAATATTAATATTAAAAAAAATCACAGATGCAAGAATCCCAGAGAACACTAAACAAGATAAATTTTTTTTAAAAGCTACACCTAGACATATATTCAATCTGTACATAAACAAAGACAATTTAAAAATCAGGAAGGCAGTCAGGAAAAGAAAGTACCTTATTTATAGAGAAATAAGGAGAAAAACTACAGTGTGAACTTCTTGTCAGAAGACATGTAAGCAACTAGAGGGTGGCATGAAGTATTTAAATGTTGAACTCCTTCCAATCTAGAATTCTACATCCAGTAAAACTATCCCTCAAAAGGAAGGAGAAATAAAGACCTTCTAAGAAAGAAAAAACTGAGAAAAATAATTGCTGGTAGACCCACCCTTCCAGTAATGTTAAACGAATATCTTTAGGTATAATCAATTATATATATATATATATATATATATATATATATATATATATATATATATATATATCAGTTTTGATTTTCATTGAGAAAAAGGAATCTGAGAAGGAATAAATGAAGATAAAATATTCTTTCTTATTACTAATTGACCTAAAATATAACTGTTTCCTTAAAGCATTAGTAGTAACAATATGTTGGGTGTAAAGCATATAGGTAAGTGAAATAAATAAATGCAAGGTCACAAGGGAAGGGAGGCAGGAATTGAAAATATTCTGTTATAAGATACTAGTGATATATGTGAAACAACAATGTTATCTGAAATGTACTAAGACTAATTTTAAAAACATATTTTAAATCAAGGACAAGCACTGAAAAAATTTTAAAATAAGTATAAATAATATGCTGAGAGAAGATATAAAAAAGAATCAATAAAGTGCTCAATTAAATCAGAGAAGAAACAAAGAGAAAATTTAACAAATAGAAATGTTACATAGATGATAGATATTAATCCAACTATATAAATAATACTTTATGGTCTAAGCACACCAAGTAAAAAACTGAGGTTGTCAGAGTGTATAGAAAAACTAGACCAACTATATGTTGTCTATAAGATATTCAATTTGAAGACTTAAAGAGTTTAAATATAAAGAGATAGAGAAAGATACCATACTAACATTAATAAAGGAAGCTGGAGTAGTATATTAATGTCAGATAAAATGAACTTCAAAACAAAAAAAATTATGAGGGATAAAATTTATATAATGATAAAGGAATCAATTCATCCAGAAGACATAGCAATCCTAAAGTGTATGAACCTAACAACAGAGCATGAAAATTCATGAGGAAAAAAAAACTGGTAGAAAGGAAAGGAGAAATAGAGAAATCCACTATTACAATTGGAAACTTCAGCATGCCTCTGTCAGCAATCATTCAGGAAGAATATCATTAAAAATATAGATAACCCAAACAATACTACTAATCTACTTTCTCTGATTGTCAGTTATGGAACTGTCCATCCAATAGCAGAATACGCATTCTTTTCAAGTTTACATAGGAGTCACCAAGATAGAAATTATTCTGGGTCATAAAACACATCTTAAATTTAAAATAAATTATACAAAATCTGGTTTTAAATCATGATAAAATTATACTAGAAATAAATAACAAAAATATAGCTGGAAAATCCCAAACTATTTGGAAATTAAATGATGTACTTCTAAATAAACTATGAGTCAAAAGAGAAATATTTTAAAATTATTTTTATCCTCTTTTAAATTAAAGTTATTGGGGTGATGTTGGTTAATAGGATCATATAGGTTTCAAGGGTACATTTCTATGATAGATGATCTATATAGTGCCATTATGTGCCCAACAACCAAAGTTAAATCATCTTTCATCACCATATATTTGGCCCCCTTTACCTCTACTACCTCCCCACCTGCTTCCCTCTGGTAACCGCCACACTGTTGTCTATGTCTACCAGTTTCAGTTTTATATCCCACATATGAATGAAAGCATATGGTTCTTAGCTTTTTCTGTCTTACTTTTTTTTTGCTTAGCATAATATTCTCAAAGTCCACTTATGTTGTTGCAAATGACAATATTCCATCTTAAAAGGAAGATATATTTTTTTTAGAGAGAGAGAGAGAGAGAGAAGGAGAAGAAGCATCAATTCATAGTTGCATCATTTCATTTTATTTTTTTTACAGAGACAGAGAGAGAGTCAGAGAGAGGGATAGATAGGGACAGACAGACAAGAATAGAGAGAGATGAGAAGCATCAATCATCAGTTTTTTGTTGTGACACCTTAGTTGTTCATTGATTGCTTTCTCATATATGCCCTGACCATGGGGCTACAGCAGACCGAGTAACCCCTTGCACAAGCTAGCAACCTTGGCTCCAAGCTGGTGAGCTTTGCTCAAACCAAATGAGCCCACGCTCAAGCTGGTGACCTCAGGGTCTTGAACCTGGGTCCTCTGCATCCCAGTCCGATGCTCTATCTGCTGTGCCACTGCCTGGTCAGGCATCATTTTAATTGTTCATTGATTGCTTTCTCATACATGCCTTGACCAAAAGGCTCAAGCCAAGCCAGTGACCCTTTCCTCAAGCCAACAATCTTGGGTTCAATCCAGTGACCTTGGGCTTCAAGCCAGTGATCATGGAATGATGTTGATGATCCCACACTCAAGCTAGTGACCCTGTGCTCAAGTTATTGACCTCAGAGTTTTGAATCTGAGACCTCAGCATTACAGGTCAATGCTCTGTCCACTGCACCACCACCAGTCAGAGAAAAGGAAGAAATTTTAAGAAAAAAATTAAATTATTATGAATTAAATAAAAATGAAACTACAACTTATCACATTTTCTTGGCTGCAATCAATAAAATGAATAGAGAAATTTATTATATAAAATGCATATAAGAACAGAATAAAGATCTAAAACTAATAATGTAAGTTTCTACCTTAGGAAACAAAAGAAAGAGCAAATTACACTTTAAGCAAGAAAAACTGAAATATAAAAATTAGAGAAATCAACAAAATTGAAAATGAGAAAATAATAAAGAAAATCAAGAAAACCAAAAGCTGATTCTTTGAAGAGGTGAAAAAAAAATGGTAAGAAACATCAGACAACCTGACCAGGAGGTGGCGCAGTGGATAGAGCGTAGGATTGGGATGCAGAGGACACAGGTTTGAGACCCCAAGGTCACCAGTTTGAGCGTGGGCTTATCTGATTTGAGCAAAGCTCACCAGCTTGGACCCAAGGTCACTGGCTCGAGCAAGGGGTCACTCAGTCTGCTGAAGGCCCGCGGCCAAGGCACATATGAGAAAGCAATCAATGAACAACTAAGGTGTCGCAATGAAAAACTGATCATTGATGCTTCTCATTTCTCTCCGTTCCCATCTGTCTGTCCCTATCTATCCCTCTCTCTGACTCTCTCTCTGTCTCTTTAAAAAAAATAAAATAAAATAAATAAATATCAGACAAATCTCAATTGAAAGCCATTATAAGAAATACTTGACAAGTAATACTCAAAACTGTTAAAGTTGTCAAAAACAATGAAAGTATGAGAAGTTATCACAGTTCATGAAGAGTCTAAGGAGACACTGTGACTAAAACTAACATGGTATCCTGGAATATATAAAGAACATTAGATAAAGACTAAGGAAATCTCGAAAAAGTATAGACTGTAGATGATAATGCATTGATATTAGTTCTTAATTTTGATACATATACCATACTAAAGCAAGATATTAATGATAGAGGAAACTGTATATAGTATATGGATATGAAATATCTCTGTACTGTCCTCAAAATTTTACTGTAGATCTAAAGTTCTTATAAAATAAAGTATTAAAGAAATACAAGACTAAAAAAGTACCTATTATTGGACATCTACTTATTATATTTACAGAAAAAATTATTTTATTTCAACTTGCCAATTGTGCTTGTTGTGTTATTAAAGTACCCCACATTAGTGTAACTTAGAATTTTTCCCATTTTAAAGTAGTTTTGCTTTAAAATAAGGTATGTTGTAGATGCAAACTCTGAACAAGATGAAAAAGGAAGCTTTAAAATTCTAAATGATGTTAATTCTGCATACTCAGCAAATAACCTCTAATACCTCCCCATACCTGCAGGAAATGGAAGAAAAAAACATTTTATGTTAATACAGTATATGAAAGTTGAAAAAAGAACCAAAAGAAGATATAAAATGTGAATCTGCCTTACTCTCATATCCCAATCTCAACAAAGGAATGCAATTAATGAACAAAATAAATCTAAGATGCTGTAAAATGATTCCAAGGCAAGATGGCCAAGGTGATGAAACTGTTTCACAGTATAATCTCTCATAGAGCAAATGAAAAATCTCTCACTGGGCCTTGTGTTCGAGACTAAGTGGGCTTTGCCTGTGCATCACAATACACTATTTGGCATTTAATCATTGTGACCAGCAGGGTTTTGTGGGCTGAGTTTACAGATCAAGAACTGAAATGCAAAGGCAACTTTATAAAAGTCGGAGAAATATAGTATATAAATATTCAACTATTTAACCTAATGGTTTCTCATATTTTTCATGACCTATGGGAGGAATGGCCAACTAATTCTCAAGAGCAATACTGAGTACAGTAATTCTCTATCTCAACACTTTTACTACCTCAAAACAATATTTTCAGATAAATATTCATTAGAGTTTTAATTATAGGCTTAGTCATTTGTTTAATTTTCTAGATAAAGAAAAGTGCTGAATTTGTAGAGAGACCACCTGTTATGTCTGGAAATACAGAGTAATATATATAAAATATTATCAACATCATATTTAATCTGTAAAATATTAATAAAATATTATTATCTGAGTTTTCTGACTTTAGGGCAACTCTAAAGATTGATATAATATATGCTTCCAGATACATTATGCGTTGGGGGAGGAAGTACATTGAAAAACAATATATACTTTACTATTACATTTATGTGATAGTCATGAGCACATTTGTGTCCATTCAGAATAAACTTATAATAAGGTTAAATGGTGGTGGGAATGAGGAAGGGCATTGAAGATAAGTCAAAAGAGAATTCTGTTATGACTGTATATTTGGAATGCTTACTGATCTGTAAAAATTTTAACTGACTACTAACAAATCATTTGCAAAATACTTCACTCTGCCCTGGCCGGTAGGCTCAGTGGTAGAGCATCGGCCTAGTGTGCAGAAGACCCGGGTTTGATTCCCAGCCAGGGCACACAGGAGAAGCACCCATCTGCTTCTCCACCCCTCCCCCTCTCCTTCCTCTCTGTCTCTCTCTTCCCCTCCCGCAGCCAGCCAAGGCTCCATTGGAGCAAAGATGGCCCGGGTGCTGGGGATGGCTCCTTGGCCTCTGCCCCAGGCGCTAGAGTGGCTCTGGTCGCAGCAGAGCGACGCCCCAGAGGGGCAGAGCATCGCCCCCTGGTGGGCATGCCAGGTGGATCCAGGTCAGGCACATGCGGGAGTCTGTCTGACTGTCTCTCCCGGTTTCCAGCTTCAGAAAAATACAAAAAAAAAAAAAATACTCCACTCCTCACTCTTATGCTCCAGTCGTGAGTACATGGATGAAAGTAGTTGATGGAAATTGTGAATCATCCTTCTGGCATGAAATGTGAGCTCTTGGACAAATCACCACCTCCCTGTGCTCCAGACTCTCCATGCATAAAATTATCTATACAATTTCTAAGGTTCTTTCCTACTTTAGTACTTCAATAATTTACCAAATGATTAGAAATCAGAAGTCAGGTATATATTCACACAGTGGCCTATGCTGGCTCTTACAACTCTTCACTGTTATAGGAAGTGGTACACTGTTTCAAGGGATATGAACAAAACTAGTACCTTAAAAATGTGCCTACATAGTCTTGACTTGATTGAAAGTCAATCTTTTGGAATAGAAGACTCCCAAGCATTTAAGTCTTGCTGGAGAAGAGTCCTCCAATGGGAAAGTGTGTTTTCTCTGACAGTCCAGCTGGACACATACATACACAGCGTGCAGTTTTCCCAACTAAAATCTAGCATAGGATTCAGACTCAATCTCTATAAGAGTTGCAGTTTGACAAGTGCACACAGATTGATTACTTCCTTAATTAGTCAAAGAAGCTTAATCAAGGAAGTAACTAGTCAAAAAGATGAGCCAAAAACCCTGAATGAGAACTGAAAAGTGGCAACTCACCCTGGAAGAGAGAGACCCTATAAAACCACAGTTTAGCTGTTAGTCTTGGGAAGCTCTGGGCAGGAGTGACCTGATGTTGCAGCCTCTGACTTTCTGCTACTGGGTGTCATAGAGGTGAGTGCCTTGTTCTGAAGGGTGTGGCCTGAAGTAAGCAGAGGGAGGACTCCTAGTTTCTGTAGGTGTCCAAGTGAGGATCTTGCTTGAAAACAGACTGGTATGGGTAGAGTCTCACACAGAGCCCCATCCCTTCTGTCAGCTCTGGGAAGCCCCAGGCATGAATGGCCAGAAGTGACCCTAACATGCTCCTCAGGAGAGTGAGAGTGGCAAGGGCTTTGGTCTGAGGATTGCAGTCACAAGTCAGAAAAGGAAGAAGTCTCCTGCCCTGCCAGGAATCCAGATAGGGATTCTGAATGGGTACCAAGGAGACAACCCACCCTCAAAAGGAAGGGCCCCCAAAGTTCTGCCCTGCTCTTAGCCCTGAAGGTTTGGAATATCTGTCAGATTGCCATGCCCCTTCATTTTCTGCCGGGTGAGAGGGAAGTCTCACAAAAATGAGGATCTTGCTGTAGGAAGGGGTCCAAGGCCTGCAAGGGGTCCAGGTAAAGTCTCTGAGTAAGAAATAAGGCAATTACCCACCCTAGAAAAGACAGAGTCATACCCCTGATGTCACTTTTGGAAGGGCTTGCAGAGGTCGACAAAGTGGTACCCTGAGTTCCTCCTCAGAGTCTCAGACCTTGGGATTATGGAGGCCTCGTCTGAAAGCGTGGCCTCAAGTCAGCAGAGGGAAGATTTCCAGGCTTTGTAGGTGTCCAGTTGAGGATTTTAATTGAGGAATTATGGGATTACTCATCTAAAAATGTAGAGATTCCATAGAGAACTCTCCCTGCTATCATCCTCAGAAAGCCCCAGAACGGCTTTCAGGCTAAAATGCAGTCTGACTTTCACTTTTAGTGATACAGGGAGATGAGGCCTGACCTGAGAGGGCTTCGTCTTGGGTTAATAGAGAGAAAGTGACCTAGGATTATCCGGGAATCAAAATTAGGACCCTGAGTGAAGATTGAGGGGAAAACCCATCCCAGAACCAAAGGGTTTGCACCTCTGATGTTAGACCCAGAGAAGTCTGGGTAAATATGTTAACTCAGGCACTTTCTGACTTCCTTTTCAGGGGTCTCACAGAAGTAATTTTCAGTGTTAGGGGGGAAGCCCTAGTTCAGAAGAGGGAAATGTTCCAATCAATGAAATGAGTCAAGTGAAGATTGACGATTAGTGAAGGTTGAGGCGATGGCACTGTTAGATTCAGGGATACTGGGGCTGCCAAAGAGTGTAACTATTGCAGGAACAGTAAGTGCTGATATGGCTCCTGTGAGGCTGGGAACAAAGAAGGTCAGAGACCCTTATCAGAAGTTTAGGTTTGAAATTCGCCACTAAGCTAAAACCGGCCCCTGTTGCTATGATGGCCCCTGTTGCTATGCTGCATGTGACCTCCCTAGCCAATAGCTAAACTGCCACATCTGCTTCTGTCCTATGCTTGCTCACTTAGGATATATAAGGGCCTGGCTGTAAGCTCCAAGCGCAGCTCCCATTTGCAGCTCCTTGTGGGCATGATGTCTCCGGACATCTCGGGAGTTCACCCCTGCACAGGTTAAACTGGCCAATAAAGTAACATCTTAACTCCTGAAAGTCTCTGACGTTTGTTCTCTTACCTAGTGGATGCTACATTTTGGGGGCTCGCCCGGGATTCTCCCTTGGCGGAGTTTTGGGTCGGAGACTGGAAGGACAGCTCGAGCTGAGTAAGTATTCATGGAGGATCCTCATTTGGTTTGGTTTTGGGCTCTGGAGCATATAAACCTGAGGTAGTAGGTGGGACGCCACTGGTAACCTACCCAGGGCTTTCAGAACAGGATGCCATTTTCTGAAAGGAATTGTTAACTCTAGGAGTTAACTTTGGGAGTGACTGGTCACATTAGAATCCATTTTGCGCTGCGCTGCGTTTTGTCTGAGCTCAAATGACCGAGTTGAGTGTGAGAGAGACAAGTGTGTTCCTTGTGTTAATAGTGTGTGTTGCCTGTATCCTACCCTTTCTCATTATTCCTGAGTCATCTAGGATGGGACAACAGGAGTCTGTGCCAGGATCCCTGCTCGAGTACCTGTTGAAGAATTTTTCTGATTTCCAGAAGAGGGCTCAGGGGTACGGAGGTCCGCAGCCGAGTCCAGGTTTCCTCCGGACCTTGAGCCAGCTGGAATGGCCTGCATTTAATGTGGGATGGCCCACAGAGGGCACTTTTGACCTTCCAACTTTGTTTGCTGTCAGAGCCACGGTCTATAGGGCTCCCCACCCAGACCAATACCTGTATATGGATGTGTAGGTAGATACAGCCATTTTGTCTCCTTCGGGAGGAGCAGCCATTTTGCCTCCTTCTCCGGGAGGGCAGCCATTTTGCCTCTCCGGGAGGCGCCGCCGGCACCAGATGCTGGCCCACGGGCACCTCCTCGCCTCATCTATGTGCCTTTTTCCACTAGTAATTTATACAATTGGAAACATCAGAATCCCCCATTTTCCGAGAAACCTCAGGGACTAATATCTCTCCTTGAGACCATTTTAGGACCCATCAGCCCACATGGGATGATTGTCAGCAGATTTTACAAACCCTCTTCACTTCTGAAGAAAAGGACAGAATAATGAGAGAAGCTGCTAAGGCAGTATTAGGAGAAGAAAGGGAAATAGAAGACGTTCTCCCATCTCAACCTCCTACCTGGGACCCTAATACCACTGGGGGAAGGGACGCACTCCTCCAGTATCGCCAGGCTCTGTTGAGGGGGCTCAAGGCAGCAGCTAGAAAGTCAACCAACTTTAGCAAGGTAAGTGAAGTCATCCAGGGAAGAGAGGAATCCCCAGCAGCCTTTCTAGAGAGACTCATAGAGGCTTATAGAGTATATACCCCTCTAGATCCTGAGGCAGAAGAGAACAGAAGACTAGTAAATATAGCCTTTGTGACTCAGGCCACTTCAGATATTAGGAAAAAGCTTCAGAAGATTGAGGGGTTCGAGGGAGAGAATAGAAGCAAGCTATTAGAGATAGCCCAGAAGATGTATGTCAATAGGGATGATCCGGAGGTTGGCAGGGCGAAGGAAGTTGCCAAAATTCTGATTGCTGCCACTGCCCAGAAACCTCCTCCCAAAGGGAAAGGGGGACAGCAAAAGGGCCAGGGATGGCGAATAGAAAAAGATCAATGTGCCTATTGTAAAGAGAAAAGGCACTAGAAAAGAGAGTGTCCAAGGTTAAAGGCTGACAGCCAAAGGCCAAGACAGGGCCCAGAGGTCTTGCTCCAAACCTTAGGCTGATGGGGCCAGGGCTCCATTCCTGTCGGCTCCCAGGAGCCCATAGTCACCTTAACAGTCGAAGGAAAACTAATAGACTTCCTAGTCGACATGGGAGCCACCTACTTAGTCCTAAAGAAACCACAGGGCCAGATGCAGAAGACAACTACTAAGATAAGAGGGGCAACGGACAAAGTAGAAGCCTACCCATGGGCCACCACAAGAATTACTGACTTAGGTTGAGGTACCATCACCCACTCTTTCCTAGTCATTCCAGACTGCCCTTACCCACTGCTTGGAAGGGACTTATTGCAGAAACTTCAGGCCACCATAACCTTCCGACGGGAGGAAAGCCCTATGGGGAACAAAGAGGCAGAGGTCAGCATAGAAGTAACTGTCCCACTGTCTGAAGAACACTTACTTGCCACCATCCTAGAAGGTAAGGAGGCCGAGGAAAGGGTTCTAGACACCCTGCGTGCCATGGTACCTGAGGTTTGGGCGGAAACCAACCCCCCAGGTTTGGCTGCTCACCAACCGCCTGTCCTGGTGCAACTGCTTAGCACTGCTAGACCGGTTAAGATCAGGCAGTACCCGGTCCCAGCCCGAGCTAAACAGGGAGTCTCCTGGCACTTGCAATGCCTGCTGGAGGCAGGCATCCTTCGAAGGTGCCAATCAGCCTGGAACACCCCGCTGCTTCCCATCCAGAAACAGGGGAGCCAAGACTATCATCCGGTCCAGGACTTGCGGGAGAAGAATGCACAGGTAGAGACTATTCATCCCACGGTGCCCAATCTGTATACCTTACTAACTAAGCTCATTGCCCCCAACCCATACCTATTATTCTGTCCTGGATTTGAAGGATGCCTTCTTTTATATTCCCCTGGCACCTCAGAGCCAAGGGATCTTTGCCTTTGAATAGAATGACCCAGATAATAGACTGGTGGGGAAGTTCACTTGTACCAGACTACCACAAAGGTTTAAGAATTCCCCCACCATTTTTAATGAAGCCCTCAGCAAAGATCTGCAGGCTTTCCGCTCCTCCCATCCATCAATCATACTGTTCCAGTATGTAGGTATCATCCTCATAGCTGCCAAGAATGAAGGAGAGTGTGAGGAAGCTACCTCGGACCTGCTACAAGATCTCGGGCAAATAGAGTATCGAGTCTCTGCCAAGAAGGCCCAGATTGTGAGGCAAACTGTAAGTTATTTGGGTTATAAGTTACAGGGAGGGCAAAGGACATTATCCAGCCAGCGAATTCAGATGGTCTTGCAGATCCCCGAGCCTACTAACAAGAGACAGGTACGAGAATTCCTGGGTGCAGTAGAATATTGCCGATTGTGGATATTAGGCTTTGCAGAACTAGCTGAAACCCTGCACAAACTGACCAGGGGTAAGGAAGAGCAGTTCACATGGACAGATAAGAAGAAGCAAGCGTTCCAAGCGCTGAAAGAAGCCCTGGTGGCTGCCCCAGCTTTGGCCCTGCCAGATCTGGCCAAAACCTTTCAGCTATTTATAGCAGAAAAGAAAGGCATAGCCTTAGGGGTACTGAGCCAGGAACTTGGGCCGTAGAAGAGGCCTGTCGCCTATCTGTCCAAGAGACTTGATCCTGTAGCCTCAGGATGGCCAGCATGTCTGAGGGCACTTGCTGCCACCTCCACACTAGTCAAGGAGGCTAGTAAATTAACTTTAGGGCAGGACATCAAAGTCATTGAGGAACACTACGTAGAGCAAGTGCTGCGAGCACCTCCTGACTGGTGGCTATCTAATGTGCGGCTAATGCAGTATCAGGCTCAGCTGCTGAACCCTCCATCTGTTCAGTTCCTCAAAACTGCTGCCCTGAACCCAGTGACTCCACTTTGGTCCACAGTTGCAAACAAATCCTTGACACAGTAACTGGCTCCTGCCTGGACTTAAGGGATCAAGCATATGGGAAGGCAGACCTGACCCTCTTTACAGACGGGAGCAGTTTTATTAAGGATGGACGGCAACATGCAGGGGCAGCAGTGGCCATGGAAAATAAGGTCCTGTGGCAGAAAGCACTGCCCGCAGGAACATCTGCACAAAGGGCAGAGCTAATAGGACTAACCTGAGCCTTACAGACAGCAGGGGGAAAAGCTGCCAACATCTATACTGACAGCCAGTATGCATTCACCACTACCCATGTCCACAGAGCCATATACAAGGAGAGAGGCTTACAGACAGCAGGGGGGAAAGACATTGAAAATCACAATGAAATTCTTGCCCTCCTAAATGCCATTTGGCTACCTACCAAAGTTGCCATCATCCACTGCAAAGGACACCAGAGAGGGGCAGCCACTAGGCCACAAGAAAGCCTTCTGCCATTGCTGCCTAAGCCAACGCTACCCCCGGATCCTAGATATTCCCCAGAAGAAGAGCAGGAAGTGATGCAGTTGAAAGGGAAGAAAAATCAGCAGGAATAGATAGAGCTTCCAGACTCCCGGCTCTATTTACCCCAGGGAATAGTAAGAGAAATAGTAGGAGATATTCATACTAGTACTAGGACAAAACAAGCTAGAACAACTTATTAGGAAGTATTATGTAGGGCCCAACATCAGAGATATTGTCCACTCCATTGTCTCGAGGTGCAGCATCTGTGCCAGAGTAAATGCACAGAATAAGAAGCTACCCCCCTTTGTGAGGTATCGGGAGAAAGCTCCGGGAGAACTGTAGGAAATAGATTTCACAGAGATGACCCCTGGGAAGTCAGGTTATAAGTATCTACAAGTATTATTAGACACCTTCTCAGGATAGGTGGAAGCATTCCCCACGTGAGGAGAGGCTGCTTCCACAGTCTACAAAGTCTTATTAAGGGAAATCATACCTAGATATGGCATTCCCCTAGCCCTAGGATCAGACAATGGACCTGCATTCATATCCAGGATATCTCATAATTAGCCACTAAGTTAGGTATCATTTAGAAATTGCATTGCATTTATAGGCCCCAAAGTTCAGCACAGGTAGAAAGAATGAACAGGATTCTGAAGAAAATTATAATTAAGCTGAGAGAGGAGACCGGCGAAAACTAGGTTGAGCTCCTCCCTTTTGCCCTTTTTAGAACGAGATGTACCCCCTATCTCAATAAATAAATCCCTTACGAAATCTTATTTGGGCAACCTGTGCCCCTTGTACCTCGATTGACCAGAGTGGAACTAGATATTTCTAATCATAATTTCCTCAAGTCCTTGCAGGCCCTGCTCCAGAGTAGAAAGGTCATTGAACTGAAGCCTGCCAGGCTTCCCAGCCCCATCAAGGGACACGTCTGTGCTGTGGAAAGAGGGACATGAGAAGGTTTTACAGGTTACTCAGCAAACTGTTCAAAGACTGTCCAAGAGGCACTTCTAGCAGTACACCACCCAAGGACTGACTCCCACGTAGACAGGTCCACACACCATGATCCTGAGCACCCCCACTACTGCCAAACTAGAAGGCATACCCGCCTGGGTCCACCGCAGCCAGCTGAAGCTTGCAGTCCCAGCAAAGACACCTTTGTGGACAGTGAAGACTGACCCCGCCAACCCTTGTAAGCTAACCCTGAGAAGGACAGCATGCCCTGCTTCAGCCACAAACCAGAAGTTAACTGGTCCACGCATGGCTAATGCCTAGAGGAACTAACTAAGGACTCTTTTAATCAGGCTTTAGGAAAAGGGAAACTAGGATAAAAAGAAAGTCAACTTAATTGTCACTAAAGGTTAAAGATTTTTAAATCAAGAGTTTTGACTAGAAAGGAATTGTATAGTTTTGATAATAAAAAGTATGAAATATAGAGGTACTTTTGAAAAGAAAAGGGAAAAGCAAGTTGTTATGAATTCAGGCCAGTTATTTCTAGATAAGAAAGTGCATAAAAGTTGAAGGTTTATGTAAGTTGCAGAAGGTTTGTGTAAGTTGCAGAAGGTTTGTGCAAGTTGTAAGAAGTTAGTACAGAGAAGAAAAATACAAGGCAGGACACGTTCCTTGTGTATCAGCCCTGCAGATATTGCAGGAAAGTAGTTTATTATCTTAAAACAGCGTGTGCTTGTGTACTTTTGCAAAGATATTGTACAAATGTGCTGAAAACATTGTAACCTTGTAGGTTTTGCCTATAAATACCCCTCTCCCCCTGATTCATTGCTGACCATTGTGAGTGGCGTAGTAGGCTAATCACTAGCCAGTGTATAAGACCCAATTAGCTTATAGCTACAGCTAAAGTAGAAAATTCTCATGAGCCCCAGCCTTATACCATTCTCCCCAATGATGAAGAATCAAGGGTTTGATTTATGCCCAAAAGAGATAGGGGAATGTTAGATTCAGGGAGTACTGGGGCTGCCAAAGAGTGTAACTATTACAGGAACAGTAAGTGCTGATATGGCTCCTGTGAGGCTGGGAACAAAGAAGGTCAGAGACCCTTATCAGAAGTTTAGGTTTGAAATTCACCACTAAGCTAAAACCGGCCCCTGTTGCTATGCTGCTTGTGACCTCCCTAGCCAATAGCTAAACTGCCACATCTGCTTCTGTCCTATGCTTGCTCACTTAGGATATATAAGGGCCTGGCTGTAAGCTCCAGGCGCCGCTCCCATTTGCAGCTCCTTGTGGGCACGATGTCTCCGGACATCTCGGGAGTTCACCCCTGCGCAGGTTAAACTGGCCAATAAAGTAACATCTTAACTCCTGAAAGTCTCTGACGTTTGTTCTCTTACCCGGTGGATGCTACAGGCACAACTTGAAACAGAAGAGAACCCACAAACCTCTACTTTACCTGCCCTACTGTCAGCCCTGAGAATTTTCAGTCTAAGATGGCTAGATGAACCAAAAGGAGTCTTTTCATTTGCTCCATGTTATTATGGAACAATTGGTACAAAACAAGAAACGTGTGAAGCCCTGAGCACACTCTCCTCAAGAGAAGGCCTGTGGAGACAGTCTCCATCAGAGTTGTTATGGTTAAGTTTAACAGCTAAGACTAGTAATATCTTCCCTTTTTTCCCTTAGGTTGCAGGTCCTCTTTACCCACTTTCATTCTGACACTCCTGTCTGCTGCCATCCACATAAGTCATTATGCCTAGTGATAAGGTGAGTCCATGCTTCCCACATGAGCAAAGCTTTCAGGCCCATAGTGAGACACAAAGCCAGGAGGATGTGCAAGTTCTAGAGCCTGAGAATGAGCCTTTCTCTTTCTCCTCTTTTCTTATTTTCTACACTGTAGAGAAGGTTTCTATTTTGGGGACACTCAGTATAACCCAGGGTTCTCAGAGCGTCTACTCCTCTTCCTCTCTCATCACAACCACCTCATGGAGCAAATCAGATGAGGTCTCTAGCAGCCAGGAGAAGGTGAAAAATTCAAGAACTTCACAATTCCTGCCAGACACTGAAAACTTGTCTTTAGACCCTCTAGATAAAAAAAAAAGGGGAATTGTTTGGCAATTTCTTGCTTTGCAAATATCAAATGAATGAGGCCATCACAAAGGCAGACATGATTGATGTTGTTATCACAGAATATGAGAATGAGTTCCCTGAGATCTTCAGGAGAGACTCTGACTACATAGAACTAATCTTTGGCATTGATGTGAAGGAAGTGGATCCCACCAGCCACATTTATGCCCTTGAACCTCACCTATGATGGAGGTTTAATGGTAAAGTGGCCATGATCAAGACTGGTCTCTTGATAATTGTCCTGAGTGTGAGATTCATAAAGGGCAACCACACCACTGAGGAGAAGATCTGGGAAGTGCTGAATACAATAGGCATATATTCTGGGATGAAGCCCTTCATCTTTGGGGAGCCCAGGAGGCTCATCACCAGAGATTTGGTGAAGGAAAATTACCTGGAGTATTGACAGATACTGAATAGTGATCCTTCATGTTATGAATTCCTGTGGCATCTAAGAGCCCATGCTGAAGCCAGGCAAGATGAAATTGCTGGAATTTTTGACCAATATCCATGAGACCAACCCCAAGTACTTCTTATACCAGTATGAGGAGGCTTTGAGAGATGAAGAGAGAGCCCAAGCCAGAAATGTAGCCGGGGCTGGCACCACTGCCAAGGCCAGTGCAAGTTCTATTTTCTCCCACCCTTAGTAATTGATGACTGATGCAGATTCTTCACTTTGATTTTGAAGAAGGAAGTCAATGTTTAAAAAAGCAGAAGAATAGAGTGGGATGGGAGGGAAAACAGTGTATAATATCTTTGTGTTCTTATTCTATATGGGTGGTCTGGAGATTTATCTTTTGGAGAGGTATTTTTCAAATGTTATTTGTTTTAGTTGGAAGTTTAATTCACTTAAGAATCTAAGTTATGAATACATTGTGCACACATTTATTATCTTAAATATGCTTGATCAGATTTAAGAGTAAGATATTTGTTATTTTATAATACAAATTGGAAACTATCATTTTTAGTAATCTAGAACAAGACTGCATGAAATTGAAAGAGGGATTCCCTTGGAAATGTATAAGAACTCTGCAATCAAGTAGTTGGCATCAATAAAGAGATAAAAAAGTATAGTTTAGTTAATTCTTGTCCCTGTTAGTCTGTTCTATAAAGTTGAAAGGTATATATATACATGTACATACATACATATACATATATACATATATATAGATACATATATACATATACATATATACACATATACATACATATATACATACATATATATATATTTACTTAGTTCATTCAAGAGTAGAAGTAGCTGTTTACATCAAGTGATTAGATTTTAGTAGTTGGTTGAAAGGTTAATTGAATAAATAAATATTCTACACTCTAAAAAAAAAAGAGTGTAGAAGAAACATTAATTGTACAAACATTCCCTAAACATCAATTGGGCAGCTGGTCTTTGGAACACAGCACACTAAAACTGGGCACATTAGGATCAAAAAAGCCCAGCCCCTATATCCACAATTTTAGCAACTAGGAGCAGCAATTATATAATGATGGTGATGGGTATCTAAGGCCTAAAGGGCCAATAAAAATGAGTTAGAAGATGGGAGACCCATAGGATGAATGGGTAAATGCTGTGAAACAAGGCATACTGGGGCCTTGGGAAACTACAAGGTCTTCAGTAGGAGGTTATTTTAAATTAAGCTGAGTGGTGGTGGCAGTAACTGTGGGAGTGGTAAGCACCGACCATATCTTCTGGTGTATCTCAGAGTTGAAGTCAATCAACTAGAATGCAAAAAGCACTTAGTATTACCAGTACTTTGAGATCATGGATAAACCAGAGAAATCTGCACCTAGGGTAGGAATAAAAGTTATTCTATGATCTTGCCATAGTGTAATTGAACACAGTGCACAAATTGTTTTCTGCACATTGTCTCCAAGTAGTTTCTGAGAAATAAGTGTAACATTCCTTTTAAGATGCCAAAAGCTACTGGTCTGACATTATTTGTCTTGCTTTAGAGAGCCAGAATCTGCTCCATTCAAAGGACATTTTTAAAATAATTTTTATTAATTTTAATGGGGTAACATCAATAAATCAGGGTACATATGTTCAAAGAAAACATCTCCAGGTTATCTTGTCATTCAATTATGTTGCATACCCATCACCCAAAGTCAGATTGTCCTCCGTCACCTTCTATCTAGTTTTCTTTGTGCCCCTCTCCCTCCCCCTTCCCCTCTCCCTCCCTCTCCCCCCCCAGGAACCACCACACTCTTGTCCATGTCTCTTAGTCTCGTTTTTATGTCCCACCTATAACATTTTTATGAGGTTATCTTAAGTGTAAGTGGTCAAACTCGGTGTGAGATCTAGATTTTTTTGGTGGGGGTAGTAGAATAAATTAAAATAGGAGTGGATTGGGTAGAAGGACAGCTGGGAAATTTAGAAGAAGTTGGACTTTACACAAAGTCTAACAGCTCTGAGTGCACCTGGTTGAAAAAACAAAACAAAACCTCCAAATCTAAATTTAAAAATAAATTCTCTAAGGCAGAAAGATTTACTTAGGTTTTTTTGTTAACCAGCATTTTTAACAGCTTTGGTGTACTGTGTTGTCCTAGAGCACTTCGTATTCTTTGATGTCTCCTGTATAAATGAATCCTACATAAGAGATTGATCCCTACTTATCCAAGGATCAAAATAATGGTAGTGGTATCTGCCAATCATTAAAGACCCAATGCATTCCAGGATGCATATTAGTTACTTAACATTCAACACATACATTTCCATAGTCGTATAAGTCAGGAATTATCAACTCACCTGACAAATGAAGAACTAAGGCTCAGAGAACTTAGAAATATGCTTAAGTAAAAATGTCTAGTATGTGGCAGAGTTGGTACTAGACCCTTGATCAGAAATTGTCTGGAGCTCACATTGATGCCACTGCTCCCAGCCTGAGCCAGATATTTTGTCACTTAACTCTGGCCTCTTCTCACTATTACCAGAGGAGGATGTGTCTGGGAATAGGTTCCTCCACAGTGTTGTGGGAAACGAATCTCAGGGACACACGTGTTGGAGGATTCTAGCAATAGTGGTAAGATTTATTAGAGTGCCCTTAAAAAGGCTGCCACACACAAGAAGTCACTTCCCTGGCACTCAGCTGGTAGATAGTTTTCACTGCCCCCTGGTGCACCAATCCTGATGCCTTAATCAACAACCACATGGTTTAGTTCCATCTCACTGCAGAAGTCCAGCTTCTGGGGCAGCGTGAACTTGGGTCAAACAAACCCAGGAGGGTGGACACGGCGCAGAGCTGCATCACCCCTGCACCTGATACTGGCCTTGGGGAAGTTACTTAATTTCCTTGTGCCTCATTCCCTATTTCAGGACTGCTGCCAAGGTTCTCTGGCACTCAGACCTGATGATGGGCACTGTGCTTTGGCCAGTAGAGTTACTAAGAGAGAATGACTGGGGACTTTGTTAAATTTCCATATATTTCCTTGGCTTTAGGAAAAGGAAAGCTTTCTTTTTCTAAATTTTTCTACTTTTATTTATTTTTTCATTTAGAAATAAAATTTAATGGGATGACTTTGATCAATAAGAATACATAGATTTTAAGTAAACATTTCTATAGCATTTGAACAGTTGATTGTGCTATGTGCCCATCAACCAAGTCGAATCATTTTCCATCACAGTATATTTGTTCCTCTTTACTCCCTCCCTAACCTGCCTCTTTACACTCTCCTCCCCATGGTAACCACTTCATTTTTATCTATGTCCATGAGTCTCAATTTTATATCCAACCAATGTGTGCAATCATACTGCTCTTAGCTTTTTCTGATTTACTTATTTCACTTACTATAACATTCTCAAGGCCCATCCATGTTGTCGTGAATAGCAATATATCATCATTTCTTATGGCTGAGTAGTATTCCATAGTATATATGTACCAAAGCTCTTTAATCCACTCATCCACTGATGGACACTTGGGCTGTTTCCAGATATTTGCTATTGTGAACAATGCTGTCATAAACATGGGGGTGCATTTCTCCTTTTGAAACAGTGCTATGGTGTTCTTGGGGTATATTCCTAAAAGTGGGATAGCTGGGTCAAAAGGCAGTTCGATTTTCAGATTTTTGAGGAATCTCCATACTGTTTTCCACAGTGGCTGCACCAGTCTGCATTCCCACCAGCAGTGCAGGAGGGTTCCCTTTTCTCCACATCCTTGCCAGCACTTATTCTGAGTTGTTTTATTGATGAGAGTCACTCTGACTGGTGTGAGGTGATATCTCATTGTGGTTTTAATTTGCATTTCCCTAATGATTAGTGATGTTGAGCATTTTTTCATCTGCCTATTGGCCATCTGTATGTCCTCTTTGGAGAAGTGTCTATTCATTTCTTTTGCCCATTTTTTTGAATGGATTGTTTGTCTTCCTGGTGTTGAGTTTTACAAGTTCTTTATAAATTTTGGTTATTAACCCTTATCAGATGTATTGTCAAATATGTTCTTCCATTCTGTAGTCTGTCTTTTTATTCTGTTCTTATTGTCTTTAGCTGTGCAGAAGCCTTTTAGTTTGATATAGTCCCATTTGTTTATCCTGTCTTTTATTTCACTTGCCTGTGGAGATAAATTGGCAAATATATTGCTGCAATAGATGTCGGAGAGTTTACTGCCTGTGTTTTCTTGTAAGATGCTTATGGTTTCATGGCTTACATTTAAGTCTTTTATCCATTTTGAGTTTATTTTTGTGAATGGTGTAAGTTGGTGGTCTAGTTTCATTTTTTTGCAGGTAGATGTCCAATTTTCCCAACACCATTTGTTAAAGAGGCTGTCTTGACTCCATTGTATGCTCTTACCTCCTTTGTCAAATTCCCCATATTTTTAATTGGATTATTTGCTTGTTTGTTGGTGAGTTTAATGAGTACTTTATATATTTTGGATATTAATCCCTTATTAAAGCTGTTATTTGCAAATATCATCTGCCATTATTTGGCTGCCTACTTGTTTTGTTATTGGTTTCTTTGGCTGTGAAAAGCTTTTTAGTTTGAAATTGTCTCGTTCATTTATTTTTGCCTTTGCTTCCCTTGCCTTTGTGGTGAAATTCATAAATTATTCTCTATGGCTAAAGTTCAAGAGTTAAGTATCTATGTTTTCTTATACGTGATTTATTGTGTCAGATCTTATATTTAGGTCTTTAACACATTTTGAATTAATTTTTGTGCATGGGGAAAAGTGTAATCAAGTTTTATTCTTTTGCTTTTTAATATTCCCAGCACCATTTATTAAAGACACTTTCTTTACTCCATTGTATGTTTTTTACTTTTTTGTCAAAGATTATTTGTCCACATAAATGTGGTTTTATTTCTGGGCTCTTGATTCTGTCCCATTTCTTAGTCTGTCTGTTTTTTCCAGTATGTGGCACAGGATTTCAAGTTTTAGCTCTGTGGAATTCCTGTGCTGACCTCTGCTGAGATGTTTCTGCTGTTATGATGTAGGTGGGGCTGCAGTTGTGATAATGGGTTGGGTGTGTTGTGAAGGCTTTACAGCTTTAGCAATGGTGGTTTCAGGTCTCTGGGCACACTCCCCCACATCTCAACAAACCAAGGACCCAGACACAGAGCACCTACCTCTGTTCTTCAGGGGAAAGAGTGACCCTGTAGAACTAGCTGTGCGGTATGTCTCTGTCACTCTCCATACCCTATTAGAGGAGGGAGGCAGGGTCTGGGAGGCTGGGGGTGCAGTTTGAATTTCTCTCTGTGTGTGTCCAATGTGGCTCACCAGCATACTGCGAGAACACTGGCCATAACCCCTCATTCTGCCACCACTTGGTTCAGTATCTCCCCAACTGCCCCCAAATCTCTCCTATCCTTCCATAGAAAAAGATCTAATCACTCCAGTTTTCTCCTCTCTCCAGTGCCTCAGCAGACAAAAACCCAGATAGCTCATATTTCCTTCTTCTCCAGAGCCAACTGTAGGTATGTTTTACTTTCTGCTCCCCCTCCTCAACCCTTTCCACCTTCAGTTGATTTTATGCATGGATCTTTTCAGGCAAGCCTGCAAGCCCAGATGTGGTTCTTTCACTGTGTTATAGGTGTTCAATTTGTTGAATCTTCAAGGGGAGAGATCAAGGGTATCTGTCATGCCACTAATACTCTGATGTCTGGAAAGCTTGTTTTCAAACTATCCAGTCTCTTTCCTGGCTTTTTTCAGGCTTGCTTCCTTATCCTATCTTATCATTTTCCCAGGTTTGTCTATTCACCTTTATGGTCACCATTTTGGCTTCTACTGTGCATGCATCAGTAAAGAAATTTCCTTACCCCTTAACTGTTTCTCTTTCCCTCCTTAATCCAGGGGAACTAGCCAGTTGTTCCCTGGGTTAACTGGAAAGCTGCCCACTTACATGTTAATCCCTTTGGCAGAGCAATTCTGGCTATTCCCTAGAGTGCCTGTTAAACTGTAGTTTCTTGACTTATTGGACATAGCCAGTTTTCTCCCTTCTCTTTTGTTAATACCTAACTAGCTGCCTATGATAACATCACTAGTCCAAAATATCTCTCAGGAGATTAAAAAAAAATGACTCCAAAGCTAAAGCACTGAAATCAGACTTAAAGAAATGAGATGAAAATGAGAAACCCAATTTAGAGACTGTCTATGGGCTTTGTTTACCTAGGAGTTTGCTGCCTTTATTGTCAGGGTTCCTTGACAGATACCTCTGCCAAGGGGCCAGCATTTTTGTCCAGTTTCAGATTTCCTGTATTAAAGTACCCTTTCCCTGGATATTACCCATGTGTCTTCCTGTCTGATTTTTGAACCTGCACTACTAATCAGCTGTTCATTGCACCCTCCTCTAGAGGCCAAGTCCTACTCCCACTCGAACAAGCAGCCCAGAATCACCTGTTCTACTCCTGACAGTATTCTAACTCCCTTCAGCCATCTCCTGGCTGGCTGTAACCATGGAATCCTTCTGATAGCAATAGCAATGGCCCCTTCTATGTAAAATTTACTTTGGACAGTGAATTTTAGACAACTGGTCATCCTCTATCAGCATCTTCACCACACTCAAGGTGTTTTCCAATTGGGCTGGTTAGTATAATCTATTGGTTAAGGGTATATAACGCTGATGGTAGAAAGGGGTTTTCTGAAACCACCCTAATACTTGCATTGGAATTTTAACAGTGTTTTATTTGAAACTGAATATATGTACCTATAAGTGAGAATACCTAAGTGGTTAAAATCAAAGCTTCTTCTATAAATAGTAGATGAGTATAGACTGTGGAAATCACTGTATAAGCAAACTTCTAGAGGGTTTGAATTCCTAAGACCCTTAGAGTCCTTCTGGAAAGTTCATTGGAAGACATAATAACTTTGATTTTAAAAAAAATCAGCATCCTTCCTTTGCTTTTGTCTGTACTTTCCTTAGTGGTTTACAGTGTGCCTAATAGCATCTGTTCAAGTGTTCATGTATGTTCAGTGAGGAGGTATGTAACAGGAACACCCAAGTTAAAATAATAACCATACACCAAAAGGAAGAAGAAAATTCTTGGCCTACTGAGATTATAGAAGTTATTGAAAAGGGAGGTGGAGAAAGGAGCTATTGAATGAAGAAGGGTGAACCTTTCCTGCAGAAGTCATCAGGCTCCTTTTGAAAATTTGATGTAATCCTGTATTTGAGAAAGGTGATGATTTACAAGATGAATTTGTACTTTGCAGAAACTTCTCCAATGAATAAGTAGGGTTGATGTCATAATAACTATATAATAGTTGCTTTTTAGTGATTATATACTATTTAACAGACAATGAGGGAGACAGAAAATGCTCATCCATATCTTGCCTCCTCTCTTTTTAGGTTCCTGGAAATACTAAATTACCAAGTGGACTCATAACAAGAAGAGATCATCAGGCTAGCCCTTGCTACTGAAATACAAGCAGAGCAATGTTTTCCAGTTCCAGGCCAAGACATATGAGAATCAGTTTGACACTTCCATACTTTATCTTTTCTTTGGCAGCAAACATGGAGAACCTGCATTGAGATTGTACAACTACAAGATGGAAGCAGCCTGGATCTATACTTCAACTGATAGCAGAGAGCGCTTGCCAACCCCCATCTACTTTTATGTGCAGAATGCATAAACGTTTGTTGTATTGAGCCATTCAGATTTCAGGTTTTGTGTGTTTCATCAGGTAAGAGCAACTTTATCTTACTGATACACAGATACTATTTCTGATGTTAGACCTACAGTAATAATACAAAGAGTCTTATTGCAAATAAAAGGTCAGTAATACAGACAAATCACAATTCTACCCTTTATAAGGTTTCTCCAAAATTCACCCCCTTTTCAGAGTTCACCACAATTAACCGGGTGTGTTAAAGCTGATTCTAGGCTTCTTCATACATAAAGGCATTGAATAAACCTATACTGTGATATGTGGGTAGTTTGGTATACATAATCTTTTCCTACTTGCCTTTGCTAATTAATAAATTAAATGATCAACTAATAAAATGAATGATCTTTCTATAACAAGACAAATAGACCTACTTCACTTTTGTTACTATTACCTAGAATCTCAGTGCATGTGTACTATACTTAACCACTTACATTAATAGATATATAGTTGCTTCCTACTTTATGCTATGATTAATAGCATCTTTGAACATTAATTCTTTAGAAATTGCATGTTTTTGAAAAACATAACAGAGTGAAAATTGCTATAGTAAAAAATGTAATTATTTTATTTTTTATAAATATTGCTAAAATTTTATTCTAAAAATGTAATACCAATTTTTCTTCTCAGCAGTTATTATATATAAATATCTTACATTCTCACATTTACTTTGTTAACTTTTAATATTTTGATCAAATTTAAGGGTCAAAATATTGTAACAGCATTACATTAGTTTACATAGCATTATTTTCTAAGTATATTGGAGAGATAATTAACTTGGCTAGGCTACAGTTCTTATTTATCAAATCAAACACTGCTGTACACATGTTGCTAAGCTATTTATAATGGTTAATTCTGTGGCTTAAATTTTATGTGCCAACTTTGCTCGGCCATGATACCCAGGTATAAGCTTTATTCGGTATGTTTCTGCGAGTGTTTTTAGATGAGATTAACATTTACATAGATGGACTTGTCCTACAAAATGTGTGTGAGCCTCACCCAACCATTTGAAAGCCTGAATAGAACAAAAAATTGACCTCTTTTAGCAAGAGGAAATTATGCCAGCAGATGGTCTTTGGACTGAAACTGAAACATCAACTCTTCCCTTGGTGTCCAGCTGCTGCCCCATCCTGAAGGTTTTGTTCTTGCCAGTTTCTATAATCACGAGAATCAAGTCCTTGAAATTCACCTCTCTCCATATATATATATGTAAAACCTTTACTAATATAGAGTTTATAGATATAATTAAGTTCCTAATCAGTTGACTTAAGTAAGAGAGATTATCCACGATAATCTGAGTGGGCCTGATTCAATCAGTTGAAAGACCATAGAAGCAGGGTTGCAGGGATACATGGTCGATAAACATTTGAAATCCATAAATATAATCTACCACGTTAACAAACTAAAAAAAATGACATGATAATATCAACTGATGAAGGAAAAGCACCTGAAAAAATTAAACACCCATCTGATTTAAAAAAAAAACTGTCAGAAAAATAGGAATAGAGAAAAACTTCTTTAACTTGACAGCATTTATAAAAATCTACAGCTAACATACTTAACGATGAGAGATTGAATTCATTCCAAGGCAGGAATATCTGCTCTGAACACTTTTATTTAACACAGTGCTGGCAATGCTAGTGTAAGGCTGGTGGCTATGGCCATGCAGGTTCTCATTGGATTCAGGCAGATGGTAAAGGAACTGTGGAGCCGGAGAATGGTGGGCCATTCCATTTATTAGAGTCTTGCAATGGTGAACAAACAAGCAGGCAGGGAAAACCTGTTCCCTTTCTCTCAGGACTGACTAGCGAGCAGGCCTGGTGGGGGGAACCCCTTCTCTGTAAAACAACAGCAAAAAATGGCCCCTTCCAATGGTGGCAGGCAATCTACAATCTACCATCTGCTGTCCTGAGGGCAGGTACCTGCAGCCTTACATAGACTATACACAAGAGGTGCTGCCCTGTGGACATGAACCAATCAGGCAAAGTGCAAGCAAACAAGCCTAACATACTTGTTTGCCAAAAACCTGGCCAATGGAAGAATGAAAGAAAGTGCAATAAAATGCATACAGACCAGAAAGGAAAAATAAAACCAGACCTGTGTGCAAATGACATGATTGTCTACAGAGAATATCCTAGGGGACCTACAAAGAAAGTAATTACTTCTTTGAGCTAAGAACTGAGTTCAGCAAGGTCACAGTACACAGGTAAACATATGTAAAGCTATTGCATCTCTATACACTAGCACTTAACATGGACACTAATATTAACATTATGATACAATTTATAATTGCTTTAAAATGAGATACTTAGATGTGAGGTTAACAAAACATGTACAGCAGGAGTAGTCAACCTTTTTTATACCTACCGCCCACTTTTGTATCTCTGTTAGTAGTAAAATTTTCTAACCACCCACCAGTTCCACAGTAATGGTGATTTATAAAGTAGGGAGGTAACTTTACTTTACAAAATTTATAAAGCAGAGTTACAGCAAGTTAAAGCATATAATAATAGTTACTTATCAAGTACTTTATGTCGGATTGTTGCTAAGTTTGGCAGAATAAATCTTTATAAAACAACTTACTATAGTTAAATCTATCTTTTTATTTATACTTTGGTTGCTCCGCTACTGCCCACCATGAAAGCTGAAATGCCCACTAGTGGGTAGTAGCGACCAGGTTGACTACCACTGATGTACAAGATGAATGCTTAAAACTACTGACGCTGAGCCTGACCTGTGGTGGCGCAGTGGATAAAGCGTCGACCTGGAAATGCTGAGGTTGCTGGTTTGAAACCCTGGGCTTGCCTGGTCAAGGCACATATGGGAGCTGATGCTTCCAGCTCCTCTCCCCTTCTCTCTCTCTCTCTCTCTCTGTCTCTTCCTCTCCTCTCTAAAATGAATAAATAATAAAATAAAAATATTTTTTAAAAAAGTCTTACTATATTAAAAAAAAAACTACTGATGCTGAAATTGTAAAGGAAATCAAAGAAGATATAAATAAATGGATAGCTTTAAAGTGTTCGGGAATTGAAAGAGTCAATATAGTAAAGGTGTCAATTTCCCCCCAATTGACATATAGATTTACTAAAATTCTATACAAAGCCTATCAAGTTTATTCATAAAGTTATATGGAGAGGTAAAAGAACTAGATAAGCTAAAACAAGTTTGAAAAAGAAAGATACCATGGGAGGACTCTGGTTTTCAGATTCCAATATATTGAATACTATATAGCCACAGTAATAAAAGTTGTGTGGTTTTGGCAGAGGGATAGACATATAGAACAATGGAATAGAATAGAAAACCAAGAAATAGACCCACACTACTGTGCCCAAGTTGTTTTTGTCAATTGCAAAAGCAATTCAATGTAAGAAATATAACAACAAATGATTCTGCAGCATTTGAACATTCATAGGTAAAAGAATTAGCCTTGGCTTAAGCTTAACATGATATATAAAAATTAACTCAGAATAGATTATGGATTTAAATGTGAAATGTTAAATTATAAAACATTTAGAAAAGAAAAAAGAAAGTTTTCTAGATTTGGGGTTAGACCAAGAGTTTTTAGACTTGACCACTAATGCATGATCCATAAAAGAAAAAAAAAAATCATAATTGGATCACACCAAAGTTAAAACCTTTTGTTCTGTAGAAAACACCCTGTTGAGAAGATGAAAGACAGTCTACCTACTGTAAGAAAATATTTACAAACAATGTACCTGACAAAAAGTATTATTTAGAATATATTTTAAAAACCCTCAAAAATAAACAACAGAAAAACAATCAATTAGAATATGGGTCAAAGGCATGAACAAACATTTCACTGAAGAGGATGTGCAGATGTCAAATAAATACATGAAAACGTTTTCATTATCATTAGCTATCAGAGAGATGCAAATTCAAACCACAATGAGGCATCATCACACACCTGTCAGAATAACTAAAAAAAAAGTGATCAAATGCTGCTGAGAGTGCAGAGAAACTGGACCACTCATACATTGTTAGTGGGGATATAAATGGTACAGCTGCTCTTGGAACAGTTTAGATATTTATTATACAACTAAATATATAACTACCATACAACCTAGCAATTACACTTTTGATCAATTATTCCTGAGAAATGGGAATATATATTTACACAAAAAATCTACATAATTATTTGTAGGTGCTTTATTCATAATAACAAAATATGGAAAGAATTCTGTTGGATGAAGCATGAAACTAACTGTGGTATATCTATACTATAAACAGTAGGAATTAATTATCAATACCTGCAACAAACCAAGTGAATATCCAGAGAATTATGCTGAGTGTGATTCCATTTGTATAAGTTTTTTAAATGATAAAGTTATAGAGATGGAAAACAAGTTAGTGGTGGTATTAAGGAGGGGGTATGGGTGGGAGGAGGCTGGTTGTGGCTATAAAAGGACAATATGAGGGATCTCTGTTGAAAATGTTCCCTATTTTGATTGTATCAATGTTAATATCCTGGTTGTGTTTCTTTGTTGTGCCTTTGAAAGATGTTGATATTCAGGTCTGGATAAAGGGTATTTAGTATCTCTCTGTATTATTTCTGCTTCTCTGGTTAAACCGTGACTGATAAACTGAGAGAAAATTCTAAATAAACAAAACAAGAGAAAATTACAAGGTACAGTATTTAATTCAAGCAGTGTGTGTGTGGATGGTGAGAAGGAGACAGATTTGAGAATTTTAGGTAGTCAGTGATTGTTAAAGTTGTGTATGTTGGGCGGGAATCTATAACTAAAATGTTGGCTGATTTAGTTTGAAGCTATTCCTCTTAGCTAAGATTGAGAACAGAAGGGAATAGAGGAGGAGGGAGAGTTGGTGGAATTTGAGTTAGAGATGAGGAAAGGGGTGGTGGATGAGATCAGTGAGGGACATTTAAGGTTTTTCTGGCTCTTCAAGTGATGTCCAGTAGGCAGTAGAAGACATGGGTTTGGCTACCAGAGAGGAACCCAGGCTGCAGATTAGGTTTGGGTGCATTAATAGAGGTTGCTTAAGGCCATAATTTTGGATAAAATCAAGTGTTGTCCACATAGGGTGTCATCCTCTTTCCTGAAAACATGTTTGGAAAACAAAATTGGACGAACCTTAATTGCTTAATAAATCCACAGAAGAGATTAAAAGAGAAAAGTACTCACCCAGAGATCCACCAATCAGAGGAAGTTATCCTGTGTTTTTAAGCCAGTGGTTCTCAAAGTGTGCGCCAGGGTGCACTGGTGCATCCTAGAAGATTTCCAGGTGCGCTCTATGGTATTCCAGAGAAATATGTGCCTGTTGAGAACCAAAAAACCAACAGGGTTTTTGGAGTTCAGATTTTTGGGGGACAGAGGTGTAGGGAATTGGCTGTAAACTGACAGTCTGCCCAACCCCCCATTTCACTTGCCTGATTAGGTTGCAAAAGGCTGTTAAGCTGTGGTGCTGGATTGTTTACACTACCCCCATGTTCCCCGGAAAGACTAAAGGCAAGTTTCTTCTATCCTTTGTTTGGTATAAAGTTAAGATAATATGTTGATTTGCTAATAGCCTCACTTTGCCCTATAAATAAAGCAAGGTGTGGTTTTTGGGCATGCTTTGTTCTTGCCAGCAGCAATTACAGGGCCCTCCCAACCCCGTATTTTCTTAATTCCGCACCATTTCCACTCGGGATCTGGAATTACTAGCTGCACTGGTTTGCGGCATGTGCCCAGATATAAAAATAAATATAGTTACTCTATTATACCATTTCATTATGGAAATACTGCTCTTTTTTGATAACACATCACTATTAAATTTATTGCTAACACATCATTATATTATTTTTAGATAAATACACCCAAAAAGAATGGATAGATTTCTCAAAAAGAAGCATGATATTGAAGAATCCAATTCAGAAGTGAGCAAAAGTTAAGTGTAAACAAAATAGGACTTGAAGGCTGACAGGCAGAATTTAATTTATGGCATTTTCCATCACTTAACACTGAACAATACAATTGGATTAGAAACCCATTCATGCAAGCTTCAAGTGATTTTGGTTTAACAGAAGAAGAAGAACTAGCATCTATATCCACTGATCATGGATTGATGACTAGACATAAGAAACTGTCTCTTGAAGCCTTTTGGATTTCTATAAAAGAAGAATATGTGGCAATATCTAAAAAAGCTTTGAACATTTTACTACAATTTTCAACATCCCATTTATGTGATTAGGATTTTCTACCCTCAACACAATTAAGAGTAAAAAGAGAGTAATTCTTCAATGTACTGATGAGGAAATGAGAGTTTGCCTTTCAAATATATGCCCAAACATTGAAGAAATCGCTAGGACACATCAGGCTCATATTTCTCATAAACACAAGAATGAAAAAACGTAACACATATCACACTGGGACCTGCTGAATTTACTAAATCTTACTAAGAATGTATCTATATATATATAAAGATAACTTTTTTGTCATTCTTTTTACTTTTTAAAACCTGTTTGTTATGAATTCTAAAAAGCATAACTCAGAAAATGTAACATAAAAATGTTTTTTAATGTCAGAATAAATTTAATTTTGTTGTATTTATTTCACTTAATTACCATCAAAGCATGCTTGGACTTTATATTTTTTTCTTTAATATTTGACTTAATTATTATAACGTATTTCTCAGAAATTTGCATATAGTGTGCCTACAATTATTTGTAGTATTTTAAATGCACCCCAACTTCAAAAATTTGAGAACCAGTGCCTTAAGCTCTCTTTATCTTTTTAAAAATTTTTTATTGGCTGATTTTAGAGAGACACAGAGAGGAAGGGAGAGAGAGAGAGAGAGAGAAAGAGGATTCATTGTTTTGTTCCACTTAGTTACTTAGTTGTGCATTCATTGGTGGTTCCCCATATGTGCCCTGACCACCTCAGAGACATTGGTGTTTCAGGAGGATGTGCTAAGTGAGTGAGCTAACCAGCCAGGTCCTAGCTCTCTTAAGCACACACCTATTCCTTTGCTTAGTATTGCCTATGTCTGTGTGTGTGTGTGTGTGTGTGTATATATATATATATATATATATATATATATATATATATTATGATTTTTCAATCTTGAATCTGTTAATCTGTTATCTCGAGTCTCTTTTAGGACCCTACTATTGATAGCCTTTGTCCAAGGCTAAGATTACTTCCTCCACTAATACCCAAAACTTATCTGTTATAATTGCTTTTGTTTTAGGGAGCTTATAGCTCTCCAGTGACTCAAGTTCATTCCACACACAGAGCTAGCTGCTATAGGCAATCTTAAGCATATATCTCTAGAGGCCAGAACTCTCTATGCATCCTGTTTCTAAGTGCCAGTCAGTGGTCATGGAATTTTAAATGTAGGACCTCTAAATTAAGCTGAAGCATTCCCCAGAAATCCAACCCATGAACATAAGGAAGGCCAAGCATTCAGGGTAAAATGGAGACTGAAAGGCCAGAGTCCTGTTTACTTAGCCCCTTCTTTCCCATGGGGTCAGTAGGCCCTGATACCCTCAGGTATCAAATTCTTCAGTGAAGAATTTTATTCATTCACACATATAGTCCTACAGATTCTTCCGGCATGAGAACAAGTAAAATTATCATATGTACTTTTAAAAGAAAGGGATGGCCTGCCTGACCGGGCGGTTGTGCAGTGGATAGAGTGTCGGATGGGGACACGGAGAACCCAGGTTTGAGACCCCAAGGTCACCAGCTTGAGTGCGGACTCATCTGGTTTGAGCAAAGCTCACCAGCTTGGACCCAAGGTCACTGGCTCGAGCAAGGGGTTACTCGCTCTGCTGTAGCCCCCTGGTCAAGGCACATATAAGAAAGCAATCAATGAACAACTAAGGTGCTGCAACAAAGAATTAATTCTTCTCATCTCTCTCCCTTCCTGTCTGTCTGTCCCTGTTTGTCCCTCTCTCTGACTCTCTCTGTGTCTATCACAAAAAAAAGAAAGAAAGAGAAAGAAAGAAAGAAAGAAAGAAAGAAAGAAAGAAGAAAGAAAGAAAGAAAGAGAAGAGGAAGGAAGGAAGGAAGGAAGGAAGGAAGGAAGGAAGGAAGGAAGGAAGGAAGGAAGGAAGGAAGGAAGGAAAGGAAAGGAAGAAAGAGATGGCCTGACCTGTGGTGGCGTAGTGGATAAAGCATTAACCTGGGATGCTGAGGTTGCTGGTTCAAAATTCTGCATTTGACTGGTCAAGGCACATATGGGAGTTGATGATTTCTGCTCCTCCTCCCTTTCTCTCTCTCTCTCTCTCCTCTCTAAAATGAATAAATAGTTTTTTAAAAAACTTACACTAAAAATAAATAAATAAAAATAAAAGAAAGGAATAAAATAATGATGGCAATGTTTTATCTTTTCTGTCAGTGGACAACAATGAAAAAATTGTTGATCAGTAGCCACAACACAATCTCAAAGAACGGAAAAAATCATGTCATGTGACATAAATTAGAAGAAAAATTTCCAGCGTTAACCTAGTGTCAGGACATGTTTTCTAAACTGGCTGATAATGTGAACACTGAATGTACTATATCATTAATGACTCTTCAATGGACAGGAGAATGATATAACTTGGCAGTCACTAGTTTAGAAGCTGTGCTACCTGTATGTAGACTATAACTGTAATGCATTTTATAAACAAATTTTGCTAAACATGGAATTTTTAAAGAGCATCAAATAATCAGGAAAGAATAATTAAAGAAAAAGATGTAGGTGTTGAACACACAATACAATATGCAAATGATGGACTATGGAATTGTACACTTGAAACCTATATAATTTTATTAACCAATATCACCCCAATAAATTCAATAAAAATTTAAAAATTAAACTATAAACCAGAAGATAATGAAGTGACAGCTTTATAGTGATGAAAGAAAACCACTGTAAATCTATAAGCATATACACAATAAAAATATCTTATGAAAATAAAAGTGAAAAAGTTCTTCCAAAAAAAAAGAAGAAAGCTATATAACTTTGATATAATTTATTTAGGGTAAAAAACAAACAATTTTATGTATACGTATGCTCCATGCAGTATTTTTTATCTCAATGTACATACATACACATACACACAGAGATTTAGAAATTATTCAGTTTTGAAATAAAGATAAAAGGGCTGTCAACCAAAGGTCTTTTGCATGAATTCAACACCAACAGAAAATACTAATTTGGAGTGTGGTGAAGAATGAAATTTAATTCAATGAAAATAGCTCATTTGTAAAACAATCTTGTGAAAACAGCTCTGCTATTAGAAGGCCCTGGGCCTAGACCCTCCTCAATTATACAGCTCTGCTCTGACCTGTGTTTTATTTTCTTAGGTGGGATTTACACTATTTTCTACCTTATTATTCTTTAAACTGTATACATACACATTTTTCTATACGAGTAGGTTATATTTCAAGAATTACTTTTTTATGAAGACTTAATTAGAAATACTTAATTATGAAGTCATCTAATAAATTTCAGGAAGCCTAAGAAAGATTTTTGAAAATTATTAAACTCACTATGGATAATAAAAAGCAAAACTTTATAGACACCATCTCAAAACTTGGATTATTATGATTCAGAAAATGTTTAGTGATACAAAGCCACAAGTTTAATAATTGAAAAGTCATTTTTAAAAATGAAATTTTAAATTTTAAAATAAAGTTCTCAAGAGATAACTAGCATTCTTAGTCACATTAAAATGTGCACAACTTTATCTGTAAGAAGGTACGGGCTTCTAGCAAATTATTATGAACTATAACTTATTACTTCAGTGTGTTAATTCAGCTAAGTATCTATACTGCTGCCATATTTCTCCGTTAGTTTCACATAACATCTTTACTCCACACTGAATGCTGTATTTTATTTCAGCACCTATATCAAATCGATAACTTGAACTGATATATCCCTCTACAATCAGCAAATTTGTCCACGAACAGTTGCTCGAGGAGCTAAAAACACATTTTTCAGTTGATGTGTGAATAGGGAAATTAACTGCCAGCAATGTTACATAAGAAACACAATGTATTTTGAGAGGCAGATCTCCATTTCATTTGTATTTACCCTGTTGCCCTGAGAACTTTGACAGGGAACCAGCCACTACCTCTGTTAGCATAAGGCTCCCCATCTATCTCTGTATGGAAAAGTAGAGGACCAGAAGAGCCTGCAGAACTTTCAAGATACATCTTTTTTGCTGCACACCATGTAGAACAATAACAAGGCTTTTTGTGAGGGGAAAATCTGCTACTCTATACATGAATGAGCTAGGTATTGTTGATACATGTCTCTGGAAAGAAGAAAACCTGAACAGACTAAACAATTTGTCACGTGGAATATTTCCCAAGTTTTGTTTGTTTTCTTTTTTTCCATTTTTCCACTGATTTGAGAGAGAGAAAAAGAAGAGTGGGGAGGGGAGAGGGAGAAAGAGAGAAAGAAGTTTCAACTCTTTGTTTCACTTTGTTCCATTTACAATAGTTGTGTACTCATGGATTGTTTCTCATTCGTATGCCTGCTGGGGTTCCAGACCTCTGGCATGCAGGGTCATGCTTAATCTACTGAGCCACCAGGCCAGGGCAGTTTTCCAAGATATGTAAAGCATGATCTTATATACATAACACATTGACACAGACAGCAGGGTGGCAATAGTCAGAGGGAAAGAATTTGGAGGCAAGATGGAGGTGGTCAAAGGGGGGTGGAAATGGGGATGGAAAGACGCTTTGCTTAGGGCAGAGGGTGCATGATGCAGCGTATAGGTGGTGTTACATTGAGGGTTTTTTTTTTTTCTGTATTTTTCTGAAGCCGGAAACAGGGAGAGACAGTCAGACAGACTCCCGCATGCGCCAGACCGGGATCCACCTGGCATGCCCACCAGGGGGCGATGCTCTGCCCACCAGGGGGCGATGCCCTGACCCTCTGGGGCATCGCTCTGTTGCGACCAGAGCCACTCTAGCACCTGGGGCAGAGGCCGAGGAGCCATCCCCAGCGCCCGGGCCATCTTTGCTCCAGTGGAGCCTCGGCTGCAGGAGGGGAAGAGAGAGACAGAGAGGAAGGAGAGGGGGAAGGGTAGAGAAGCAGATGGGTGCTTCTCCTGTGTGCCCTGGCCGGGAATCGAACCCGGGATTTCTGCACGCCAGGCCGAAGCTCTACCACTGAGCCAACCGGCCAGGGCCTACATTGAGTTTTATACTTGAAACCGGTATGGTTTTGTGAAGCAATGTCATACCAATAAATCTAATTTTAAAAAAATGAATGCCACCTCTTCCAAATTCCCCTGAACACCTGCCAGGTCAGTGAGTGCTAACACGTAGAGGTTGGTCAGAGAGCAGGAAGTGGGGAGAGAGTCAAGAAATGGCAACAAGGCTCGAAGCATCTTGACTGAAGGGCTGGGACATGCCTTAGAATTACAATGACTCTTACTTGCATGGTCCTGAATGATCTATTCTGTTTATTTCCATTAATCAAATAGTGTCATACTAATAAAAATTCACTTCACCTATTATGCTTTGTGATCATAGAAGAGCAGACATATTGTAACATGGACCTTCTGAGGTGGAGCACACCAACATTTTCACAGAGTAAATTAAGAGAATAGATTGAAACTAGAGGAGATTCTCTTATAAATGAGTGTGCCATCTTCTGGAGTATTGCCTAAGTGTAGATTGAGTGTAAATGGCCTTGGGCAGATTACATAAATAATTCATTAGGCAGAAAATAAAAATTGGCCATTTTACTATTAGAAACACAGTGAGATTCTTTTTTTCTTTACAAGAAAGCTTTTCATGACAGATGAGAATCAATCATCTGATCAAATGCCTTTCTTGCCTTTTAGAACAGCACAGTGCTAATGCATTTTTCTTTCTTCCTCTTTATAAATGTGAATCATTATTACATACATTTTATTGCTGGTAAAGAGAAACTATGGCTCTGGCTTCCAAGTAAGCAAGACACTCTCCAGTTTCAGAAAGCAGAGTAGTGTCTTGTCCCATTTCTGACCTGATTGGCAGCAATTAATCCCCTCTTCTAATATTTTGAGTTTCTGTAGTGCAGCATTTCTAAACTAGAATTTTATTTCACTATAATAGAGGGTGGATGTTTCAAATTATCTGAACTGTGAAATTTCTACTTGAGCAACATCTGTCTCAATTATTTCCATAGTTTTTCTAACCAATAAATAGTAGATGCCTTAAAATTCTCTGAAATGAATTCTCTCTCTCTTCTATAGATTTTGTGTTGTATTAACATTTTTCAAACTTAATTTCGAGGCCCTGGCCGGTTGGCTCAGCGGTAGAGCATCGGCCTGGCGTGCGGGGGACCCGGGTTCGATTCCCGGCCAGGGCACATAGGAGCAGCGCCCATTTGCTTCTCCACCCCGCCCCCCTCCTTCCTCTCTGTCTCTCTCTTCCCCTCCCGCAGCCAAAGCTCCATTGGAGCAAAGATGGCCCGGGCGCTGGGGATGGCTCCTTGGCCTCTGCTCCAGGCGCTAGAGTGGCTCTGGTCGCGGCAGAGCGACGCCCCGGAGGGGCAGAGCATCGCCCCCTGGTGGCAGAGCATCGCCCCTGGTGGGCGTGCCAGGTGGATCCCGGTCGGGCGCATGCAGGAGTCTGTCTGACTGTCTTTCCCCGTTTCCAGCTTCAGAAAAATACAAAAATACAAAAAAAAAAAAAAAACAAAAAAAAAACAAACAAAAACTTAATTTCGATAATGCCTTGAAGAGAAAATTTAATTATTTAATAATTTGTCCTTATTCCTTTAGCTTGAAGGGAAAAAAGGCTAGAAATTAAGAATGAGAGAGAGAGGGAGAGATGGAGAAATCAAGGTGGGGGGAGAGAGTTCAGAAGGAAGAAAGAGTGGAATAAGCAAAAGTAAATTTTAAAAAAAGTCTTTACAGCCTGATCAGGTGGTGGCAGAATTGATAGAGCATCGCCCTGGGATACTGAGTACCCAGGCTCAAAACCCCAAGGTTGCTGGCTTGACTGTGGGATCACAGACATGACCCTATGGTCATTGGCTTGAAGCCCAAGGTCACTGGTTTCAGCTAATTACAGGGTTGTACATCTAAAACTAATATAATATTGTATTTCAACTGTAATTAAAAAATAAAAAAATATTTAAAGTGAAAAAAAAAGTTTGATAAAGGGGCAGCATGAAAGAATTCCCCTCTTTGGCTTGAAGACCCTCCCACAGTACTAGTGTTGCTGGTAAAATCTTGCATGATAGAATTCTGGGGAAATGGGGGTGGACAAGTCCTGGGGGTAGCACTGACTTCCTCAAGTTGCCATTGCACTTAACCCAGGTGCATAAGGTTCACAGGAGCCTCCTGGAATTACATTATATCAAAAATATAATGGAGTCTGTCTTTTGGTTTTTTGCCGTTTTACCATTTTTTGCACTGTTCTACACATTCTACAATACAGAAATTATTCAAATGACCATTCAGACCCTTTTAGGTGTTATCATAGATCCAACTCTGTTTGGGTCGAAGATGGGCCCATCATTTAATGAGTTGCTTCTCAGAATTAAAAAAAATAACACATTATTTTTTATGATTATATAGACAATGTTATTAAAGAATTTATATAACCTATAAGCATAAAAACAAGATTAAAAGATTTATCTCTAACCTCATCATTTCATTACTCAGAGTTAACCAATATTAATATTTTATGCATTTAATTATATAAATACTACTAGTACTACTACTACTAATAATAATAATGGCTAAATGTGGTTTGTTTGTTTGTTTTTTGGTCCCAAATCAGTTTTAAGTATTGAATGTATTAACTATTTTATCCTTCATTCAACCCTACATGTAGATACATCATCATCTTCATTTTTCAAGCAGGGAAATGGAGGCCTTGAATGATTAGGTAATATGGCTAAGATCCCATGATTAAAGATCAAGGATAAAGGCAGAATTTAACCACTTTAAGCTTCCTTAAATGTGTGTGCATGTATGTTTGTGTATGTGTGTTTGCATGCGGGATATATAGTTAGTGCAGGTGATCAATATACAATGTAAGGCTTGTAGCTCACAGCTGTTTCAAAACCCAGTTGAAAGCAAGAGTGCAAGTGGCAGTAGTCTTTCCTTGTCATTTAATAAACTTTTTTTTTTTGTTCATGCATCCATGATGCACACTTTGGTTGCTCCACTTCTTGGCTACTGTAAATGGTTCCTCTATGAACACAGATGGGCAAATATCTCTTTGAGATCTTACATTCATTTTTTCAAATGTATTTCCAGAAATGGAATTGCTGGATCATATGTCAATTTACTTTTAATTCTTTGAGGAACTGTGATACTGTTTTGCATAGCTGCTGTACTACCATTATGTTCCCACCAAAGTACACAAGGGTTCTTAATTATTCACATCCTCACCAACACTTATTTGTTATTTATTTACTTTTTTATTTTAACCATACTAAGGGGTGAGAGGTGATAACTCATTGTAGTCAGTTTCACTTTCTATCCTTTTGGGAGTCTATCTGGCATTGTCATTAACCCAAAGGTGTTTATAAGCAAGTAGACAATATAATCTATATACATTGAACTATCATTAGTAGAATGTACATTTTAAGATATTCATTAATATCTGCTACACAGAGAGAACACATTAAATGTATTTAGAAAAAAATATTTTGAAAAAATAGCAGGTTCAAAATTCCTATCTTTATACACTCCACTATTTTCAGTGGACCACCTCCAATCAGATATCCTAAATTCAAAAGCCGTGAGATCATCTGGGCACCAATTTCATTCCAACCACAAGAACAACTAATTGCCATAACTGTCATCTTACTTCATGACAGTGCTAGATTTTATGCCAAGTCTCTTGTCTAAGTTTTAACTCTGACTTTCTCTAAAACAAAGCATAAGGAGTCCTGAACTTGAAGTCACTTTCCACTTTCCATTTCAGAAAACTTCTGCTGCTACTCAGAGCAATTCAGTAGCACTTCAGGGTTGGCTATAAGTTTCTAACTAACTTTCAACATTTCCACCTAAAATTCAGTGTTAAAACATATTTGTCTTCACCTCTGAATAAATAATCATCACAAATTCGTGGATACAATTCCCAATTTATTCTCACAGAACATCTTTATCCATTTCTTTTAAGAATACAATTCTGTACTTAGAGTTAAAGAATCTAGAATTCATTAGAAGAATTAATAGTCGTTTAGTCCAACCATTAACTTTTTATACATGGAGCTTTCTCCAATGAAGCTTCAAGTTTCCATCCACAGTTTGTAAACCAGAGTTTCCAGTAAAGGAAACTCTTTCTGATGGTAGGAATAAGAAGAGAAAGTAGGGCTTGCTGCTTGCATGTTGCTCCTAGTAGGTCTAATTCTTGAAATGTTTTACCAGAAAAAAAAAACGAGACAAAAATTGAGGAATTGGGACAATAGAATAAGTTTAGGGGTACAAAATAATCAAGAAAATATCTTGGAAGAGTTCAGCAGAGGCAAGGCAAAGAAGAAGGGAAAGACTGAGCAATAGGGAAATGAAGCAAATTATGTATAGTGTAGAAAATCTTCAATCTTGAATACTGCCCTGATGTGCTTCATAGATTGATGGTAGAGCTATAAAATTATTGTCCTTTTGTCTGACTATTTTGTGAGGTGTTTTTGCCTCAGTGTTTCTTCAGATCTTCCCATCAAAAGACTGCTGGAGGGGGTTTATATGTTATCAATTCATGGAACATTGCAGAAGACCTCAGGAGTCCAGAATTGCCTGAGCATCCCTTTCCTAATGACTAGAGTAGGCAGAATACAAAGAGGAGCAGGAGATCTGTGAAAGATTAGAGTTAAGGTCCATCAAGGCTTAAGTGAAAAAAGGCACACTAGATTTATTAAAAAAAAACAAAAAAACAAAAAAAACTAGCATGCAAAATAAGAAACCAGTAAAGCCAACTCTTGTCAATAAAACTCAAGAGTGGGATGTCAAAGTTTGGTAAACCCTTAGAGCATCAGATATAAGAATTAAAGAGGCAATACTGTATATTTGACAGACTTGGGTATGAGACTAATAAATCACCAGCCTTAGTCAAGATTTCAAATCAAGCCTGACCTGTGGTGGCGCAGTGGGATAAAGCGTCGACCTGGAACACTGAGGTCGCCGGTTCGAAACCTTGGGCTTGCCTGGTCAAGGCACATATGGGAGTTGATGCTTCCTGCTCCTCCCCCTTCTCTCTCTCTCTGTCTCTCTCTCTCACTCCTCTCTCTCTAAAAAAATCAATAAATAAAATATTTTAAAAAAAGAAAAAGATTGTTTATTAAAAAAAAAAAGATTTCAAATCAAGTTCAGAAACTAGATGTGACAGAGGCTACAATTCAAGCAATCATAATGCATGAAGCTGAGTGAAGCTCTGCTAAGGTAGAAATGAGAACTCACTATTACATTGAGGAACACACAGTGATGATTGGTCAATATTTATTAATTGATAACCCAAATGGACACTAGCAATTTAATCACAATGCAAACTCAGTTTTTTGGTGACTTAAAAAAATACATACCTGGCCCTGGCCGGTTGGCTCAGTGGTAGAGCATCGGCCAGGCGTGCAGGAGTCCCGGGTTCAATTCCCGGCCAGGGCACACAGGAGAAGCGCCCATTTGCTTCTCCACCCCCTCCCCCTCTCCTTCCTCTCTGTCTCTCTCTTCCCCTCCCGCAGCGGAGGCTCCATTGGAGCAAAGATGGCCCGGGTGCTGGGGATGGCTCTGTGGCCTCTGCCTCAGGCGCTAGAATGGCTCTAATTGCAACAGAGCGACGCCCCAGAGGGGCAGAACATCGCCCCCTGGTGGGCATGCTGGGTGGATCCCGGTCGGGCGCATGCGAGAGTCTGACTGCCTCCCCGTTTCCAGCTTCAGAAAAATGAAAAAAAAAAAATACATACCTAAGAGAACTTTCTATTCTTTTTTGCCACTCTCATCTTATATTTGTCTTTTAGCACATCAATCTGGAGGATACAAAGTGTTTTTTGTCTTTGAAAAAAATGTGGGTGGCTTTAGCCAGATGGGAAACTGAACCCTCTGGTGTTATCTCCTCATGCAAGCTAAACTTCATAAGAGTGACTGGTTAACTAAGCAGACATATCACCAAATCTCTAGATTTATAGAATTTTTCTTAGAAATCATAATTCCTTAGAATCATGGGAATTCATTTTTATGCACAGCACTGTTCTGATTTGCTTGGAAAAAGAAATAAATAAAGAAATGGATGAATAAATAAGGAAAAAAACAGTATTTTATTCTTACCATATGCCTTATATTGGCTTTTTAAAATTATTAAAGTTAACAGGTGTGGGACCTCATGAGCATCTAAACTTCTAGAAAGATATGAGCACTGTAACCTGGACTATATATAGAATCTCTTTTTCTTATTCAATATAATATTTTTCCAACTAAAGAGATTCTTTTTGCAAGGCTGTCTTGGGATTGTACCAGGGGAATTCTCCTTGGATGCTGTAGTGTACTGAAGAAAAATTGTTTCTTCTACTTTCTCACCTGGTGAGTTCTCTAGGGGTACATAAAATCAACAGTAACAGCCACAACAAAAAAGAAGTCTAATGACTCCAGAAGGATGTCACCAATGGGACCATTGTTGCCACGTCAGCTTCAGAGAAATTTTTGCACAATGACCCACAGGCACTTTGTCTTTTGAAAGAAACAGGCCTTGTAACTGTAATGCATTGTCCAGGTTGGATTTTAAGAGATGCTCAAAGTCCAAAAATAAATAAATAAATAAATAAGCGGGGGGGGGGGGGAGACTCACCCAAAGATCTGTGGATTTGTGGATAGGGACCATAACTTTCTTATTCATTAGCTTTGCTGAATACCTAATACATAGCTTAACACAGAGCAGCAATTCAAAGAATAAATGAACAAACTATTTTCTTATATGTTTTTACATCATTCCTAACTCCATGTTTTTTACTTCTTTTGCCTAAACAACTCATGATTTTCATTATAGTCTCATTTCTTTTTTTTTTTTTTTTTACAGGGACAGAGAGAGAGTCAGAGAGAAGGATAGATAAGGACAGACAGATAGAACAAAGAGAGATGAGAAGCATCAATCATCAGTTTTTCGTTGCGACACCTTAGTTGTTCATTGATTGCTTTCTCATATGTGCCTTGACCGTGGAGCTACAGCCGACTGAGTAACCCCTTGCTTGAGCCCAGTGACCTTACGTCCAAGCTGGTGAGCTTTTTGCTCAAGCCAGATGAGCCTACGCTTAAGCTGGCGACCTCGGGGTCTCGAACCTGGGTCCTTCCACATCCCAGTCCGACGCTCTATCCACTGCGCCACCGCCTGGTCAGGCATATTCTCATTTCTTTTTATTACTGTTTCTCCTTCTATATATACTCACAAATTTCTTGGGTGTGACATCAACTTTTCTCCATGTTTACTTTCATATTGTATGAATGTTTTACACATTCATAACACCCTAAAATTCTCCTTCCTGCATATGTTCTCTACAGGCTACCCCCTTCCAACATTAAAAAAATTAAAGTGTTAGTATTCCCCTTACTTGGCTTCATAACTCTTGTTTTAAAATTAGATTTATTGGGGTAATTGGTTAATGAAATTATATCAGTTTCAGGTGTATGGTTCTATACTAAATCATCTGTACATTGTACTGTGTGTTCACCTCAACTCTAATCTCTATTACCATTTATCTCCCCTTTAGTCTTCTACCTCCTCCACCTCCCTCTCCCTCTTGTAATCACCATACTGTTGTCTGTGTTTATGTGGGTAATTTTTGCTTTAATAACATTTCACTTTTAAGATTTAAGTTAATCAATAAAAAATATTAGCCTGACCAGGCTATGGCACAGTGGATAGAATGTCGGACTGGGATGTGGAGGACCCAGGTTCGAGACCCCGAGGTTGCCAGCTTAAGCGCAGGCTCATCTGATTTGAGCAAAGCTCACCAGCTTGGACCAAAGGTCGCTGTCTTGAGCAAGGGGTTACTTGGTCTTCTGTAGCCCCATGGTCAAGGCACATATGAGAAAGCAATCAATGAACAATTAAAATGCCACAATGAAAAATTGATGCTTCTCATCTCTCTCCCTTCCTGTCTGTCTGTCCCTAATCTATCCCTCTCTCTGACTCTCTCTCTCTGTCCTTGTCAAAAAAAAAAAAAAAAAAAAAAGAATAGCTAATTTTCATAGAATTCACTTTTTGTAATTATATAAATTCTTTGATTGAGGCTAACTTTGAGACCTAATGCCATTTATTGGAACTGACTCACAGAGTAGAATAAAATGAGAAATCAAGTGTTATGGTGAACAATCTATGTCAGGATATCCTTAATAAGTTATCTTTTAAATTGTATGCATATGTGAGTGTGGGGGTTATTGTTTATGTTGATATGAGTTACAGCAATCACAAATCAGATGAGTTCTTGTGGGCAATTTCTTTCATCTCAGTGGATATAAATCCAGACACCTTTCAGAAATAGTTGTATCTGGTTATATGTTGCAAATAAATGACATTAAGTAAGGATAATAAAACAGATATTTGATGCAGTTGAGTTTGTTCTCTGCATTATTTTGAGATAGGGACATTTCTCTTTTTTATCTTATTTTTATTAATTTTAATTCAGTGACATTGATAAATCAGGGTACATATGTTTCAAGAAAACATCTCCAGGTTATTTTGACGTTTGATTATGCTGCATACCCCTCACCCAAAGTCAAATTGTCTTCCGTCACCTTCTATCTGGTTTTTTTTGTGCCCCCCTCCCCTCCACCCACCCCCCCTCTCCTTCCTCGTCCCCTCCCCACCCCCCCACCACACCCCCTGTTACCATCACATTCTTGTCCAAGTCTCTGAGTCGTATTTTTATGTCCCATCTATGTATGGGTTCATATAGTTTTTAGTTTTTTCTGATTTACTTATTTCACTCCATAAAATGTTATCAAGGCCCATCCGTTATTGTAACCAGCTATCCCACTTTTAGGAATATACCCCAAGAACACCATGGAACGATTCCAGAAGGAGAAATGTACCCTCATGTTTATGGCAGCATTGTTCACAATAACGAAGATCTGAAAATAGCTCAAGTGTCCGTCAGAGGACGAGTGGATTAAAAAGCTTTGGTACATATATACTATGGAATACTACTCAGCCATAAGAAATGATGACATAGGATCTTTTACAACAACATGGAGATAGGGACATTTCAATGAAACTTGTCCTTGGTTGTATTTGTTGCTATTTTCACCAGTGTCCAGTTTTGTGTATAGAAAAAAGGTTGTGGTAGTGCAGATGCCTGACGTGGAACCCTGACACTAATTCACACAGATCCGGTTTGGTTTTTCAGTAGGGTTTTATTATTATTGATGAGTGAGAGAGAGAGAGAGAGAGAGAGAAGTATCAACTCATAGTTGCTTCACTTTAGCTGTGTATTGATTGCTTCTCATACATGCCTTGACCAGGGAGCCCAAGCAGAGAAAATGACCCCTTGCTCAAGCCAGCAACCTTGGACTCAAGCCAGCGACCTTTGAGCTCAAGTCTGTGACCTTGGGATCCTGTGCGCAAACCGGATACCCCATAATTAAGCCAGTGACCTCAGGGTTTCAAACTGGGGAAACTCAGTATTCTAGGTTGATGCTGTATACACTGCACCACCACTGGTCAGGATCTTTCATTTGTAGTAGATTGATTTTAGCTTAATTTTGAGAACCAAAACCACCAAAAAGTTACCACAATTACATTATTTGTTTCAAATGGCTTTTTCTCAAGTCTGAAAAAGTAAGATAAACTAAAGAGTGGAGTATTTTTAAAACATTCGGGTGCCTTATGCAATAGTAGCCCTTTTGAATGGCAGCTGGATTACTCAAAATTGAATACTGAGGGTTGGATGAAGTAAGAACACAAGAATAATATCCATAAGAGTGAAATTTTTCCATTGTGGAGACGTGTGGGCCATATGAAAACTTCCCTGCGATTACTGCCACAGTTCCTCACCACAGTTTTATTGCCAACTTAGAGTAAAGAAAATATATCAAATTGAGAAATTCCTGTGGTCTTCAGCAATCCTTTTAATACCTTTGGGTCTCAATTTCTTTCTGGAGACAAAGGGCTAGAACTCAGTGGCCTGTGAAATCCATCAATCTTTAACATTCCATGAGTCCTTTTTCATATTGCTCTCTCTGTTTTCCTGTTTTATGCTTAAATATATCTTCTTTGTTTCCTCTACTCCATCCTCCATAAGTCTCCTTGATGTTTCTTGTCATCTCTAACACAAAGAGACAGCTCTAGAGACTACTATTCAGAATTACTACATAATCATCAACACCAAACAACCAGGATTCATCTTGGAGAGAAGGGCTGAACAAGCATGAAAGCAACAATCATTGGGCTGAAATAAACAAGCAAGCAACATCACCAAGGCAAAAATGAGTATCACACTGTATTACGTCTGTTGTCCTTTATACTCTTTTTTTTCTTGACTCTTCTTTTCTTTATCTGAGAGTTGCAGGAATGTTTTGCCAAAACTATATACAAATGGCTCATCCTATTGTATTTCTGGTTTTTCCAACTCACCACCTAACTTGGAGGACAGACATTAATTAATTTCCAACAAACTGATGTGATTAGCTGGTTACGCAATGTGCCAGTCATTTCCAACCTCTGTACTGCCTATAGTGCCTATTACTTAAATATGTGCTGAAATATTGCTTAAACATCTAAAGTGTGTCTATGTTCACAAGTATATACACATTTTGTTTTGTTTCAGATTTAAGGAGAAGTTAAACTTTTCCTGCTGATGTTAAAAAGTTAACTGATTAATCATGATATTAAAATAGTATTTAAATACAGGAATCACCTATATTGGAGATAACAATGTAAATTATTCTAAATTTAGTGTGGATATATATTATTCTGTAAAACAAAAAATATCCTCAATATGCTCTATTGTCATTGAAATGAGTTCAACATTGACTGTGGTCATTTTCAGGAGGTCTACATCAGTTATTCTATTTAACACTGGACATTTAGTACAGATTATAGAAAGAGGAAAAGAGCAAAAACATAGTCTTTTGTTTAATGATAAGGAGCTTAAATTTTTGAAGAGCAGCAAACAAGTCATACATAGGAACAGTGGGGGAGTTAAAAAATTTAATTTATGTACCTATAGATTGTCACTATATCCTACTATTTGGAACAAGAGAAAGAGAAAGAGAGAGAGAGAGAGAAGAATTGCTGTTAGTACCAATTAGGTTAGTAGCCTTAAAAACCTGGAAGTGCAGCAGTATTCGTAAGGTATATTGATATTTAGAAAATGATTGTTTCTAGTGAGGTTTCTAATGAGCTGAGAGAACAATGAGCTATCTCCTATTAATAAGCTTACTTGCTAGAAGGCATGCCAAAAAACATATAGACGTAGCATGTAGATACAGACAACAGGGTGGCAATAGCCCGAAGGAAAGAGGCTGTGGAGGTAGGGGGAGGAGGGCAAAGGAGAGAAATGGGGCAGAAAGAGACTTTGCATGGGGTTGGGGATGAACAACGTGATATGTAGATGGTGTTATATTGAGTTGTATACCTGAAATCTGTATACTTTGGTAAACCTGTCATCTCAATACATTAAATTAAATTTTTTTAAAAAGAAGACATGTTTACAGAGTATTCATGGTTCTAGACCCATAATGTTCTAACTAATTTTACTTTAACCATCAACACTCTACCAATCATGAAGCACCAAGGCTTATTCATCTTTTTAAAGGGCCCCCAATAAAATGGAACTTACACATGAAATAAAAACCAATCAGGAAAAAGGTCAGTTAATCTCTTGGTCATCTCTGTCAGTTGCATATTTTCTTTTATTTTTTAATTTTGAAATTAAATTTAATGGAATGACATTGATCAATAACAATACATAGATTACAGGTTAACATCTCTATAATATTTGAATGTTGATTGCATTGTGTATCCATCACTTTAGGTCAGATTATTTTCTATCATCATATATTTGTGCCTTTTTACCCTCTTCTACCCACCACCCTCCTCCCTCTGGTAACCACTTCACTTTTGTCTATGTCCAGGAGTCTCATTTTTATATCCTATTCATTTGTCAAATCATATAGTTCTTAGCTTTTCTTGATTTACTTATTTAATTTAGCATAATGTTCTTAAACTCCATCCATGTTGTCTTGAATGGCAATATAACATCATGTCTTACGGCAAAGTAGTATTACACTGTATATATGTATCACATCTTTTTTATACAAGTTTATGTAATTTGGTGTGAATAAGTCTTTAAGAGAAAGGATATATCATTGTAATAACCAGTGAAATACTTGGAAGTGGTCTGCTCAAGTGAAGGTTCCTAAAGATTGAGCTTCATTAATGTAATGTTAACTCTACCCATCACAGTTAGCCCATCCCCAATCTGTTCTTCCTTTACATTGATTTCTTATTATATATTTAATACAGGCCATATAACAAAGTTTCTGTACATTTATTCAGCATCCTATCTTCACTTACTGTGAAGTAGCTATATATGAATATAGATGTATAATATACACATGTAACTGATGTAATAGGCACTAAAGAATTAGAGATTAAAAGTTTATAAATATTCATACTTAAGGCAGAACAATAAGCTTGTTAGTTAAATGATTTTCACTGTAATCAATTTTCTGAAGATATTTTAATCAGGATCTTGGTTTTATTATAATTGCCGTAATAACTAGCAATTAATAAATGTGTCTTTCACTTCTTGAATTGCACAGCTTGAAACATACTGCTTTTACGAAATTCTTCATGGTTCGGGCTCACGAGACAAAAGATACACCAGATGCAAGTAAATGGGCAGAGGGCTGAAACTCTTGGGCGAAATCAGCTCCGAGAAACTGCACCACTGCATATTTATTGAGTTCCAAAAGCCATAGCTCAGCAGATAAAACTAGAAAGTTACACAAGCCTTTTTTCCCATCCGTTTCATCCCCAACCCTGAACATCTACTGTTTCTTTCATGAACAAGGACACAAGAAGAGTCAGAGTCCCAGAGCTTATCAATCACAAAGGACATCTGGTTCTTGGAGGCATTCCTCTAAGAATCGTGCATACTTGCATTCAAGTAACTCAAGCCAATGTCTCCCTATGGCTAACATACTCCAAAATCTCTTGTCTCCAAGTAACCCTTGCTCCGCAGTTAACTGCCATTTATATTGGTGCTGAGTCGTCTCCTACATACTGCCATACCCAATCACCTGATCCTCTCTCAAAGGTGCATATTAGAAAATGCAATTTAAACTTTTTTTAAAGGTTTCATTTCTTAAAATTTTTACTTATTTATTTTACTGAAGAGAGAGAGAAGGGGAGAGGAGCAGAAAGCATCAACTTTCATATGTGCTTTGACCAGTAAAATCTATATTTTGAACCAGTGACCTCAGCATTCCAGGTCAACACTTTATCCACTGTGCCACCACAGGTCAGGCAAAAGTTAAATCCTTATTAAAGATTCATTTTAAGAGGGAAAATTATCAAAATGCCAATTATATTTCCATTTTCATAAGCATTATTCTGTTTAAAGTTTTGAATTATTTTAAGTTGAGTTATAAGCAGAAACTGAGTTGGGTTGAGATCAAAAGATAATGCAGTGGAATTTAGTGTAAAGCTCACAAAATTGACAGCGACAGTATACAAAAAGAAACAGAAATGTAGGTAACTCCTAAGGAATAAAGGGGGTATGTCAACTGTAATTGAAAATTTAAAAAATAATTTTAAAATAAACAAAAATAAAATAAAATATGACAAAAAGTAGTATTATTTAAGCAGAAATTTGAAGTGCCTAAATATTTTAGCACTTTTATTTGTTCAATTTCTAGCATATGTCATAAAATGATAGATTTGTCATCTGAAAAGGATTATTAATAGTTAAACTTCAGAATTGTGATAAAAAAAGGAAGACTTACATCAGAAATCGTGTATCACTAATAGCTTAGTACAGTGATTTTCACATTTCAGGTCAGGGATTATAGTGAGATGTGAAATCAATTTGTGAGTCCTGGCTAGAATTTTTAAATGAAATAAAATAGGATGGGATGGGATGGGATGGGATGGGATGGGATAGAATAGAAACAGAGCATTACATAAATAGTTCTAATGAATATTACCTCCACATCCTTGATCATTCACTAAAGATTCAATATATCAAGAGAGAAAATAACAAAAAAAAAAAAAAAAAGAAAGAGTATCCAATTAGACAAACAAAGGTCATGATCCTGCTCTCAAACATTTTCTAAAATTCACTCCATTCTACTATAATAGCCATGAATATAGTCCAAAGTTACATTAAGAGGAAATTGGGACTTCTGAATCAGCATTAACTACCTATGCCAGGCACTAACCACACATACTGTTGGTGTGTATCCCTCACGATCTTTTCTGTTGTTTGAAATTTTAAAACTTCAGGATATATTTTTGGTTAGGAAAATAACAAAAGTTTTCTCTCTTTTTCATTTTTCATTTTCCACTATGCACAAATGCCAAGAAAATTTAAATACTTGGAAAACTCAGCTTGTTTTGAAATAAGCATTCTTAATGGCTTTCTCCTTTGGTCATTTAACCCTTGTGTTGGCAGAGATTGTTTGGTTAAAATCTACATGATATGGATCATGGTGAGGTCAGTCTAAAGCTCTGTTTTCTACCCTTACTGAGATTTTTCCTGCCTGAGCCAGTTTTAACCCCACCAATGCCAAAAAACTTCATGACTTAGGAAAGCATTAACACCATATGCCTCCTGCCCAAGCTGTATTAGAAATATGAATCTTTTCTTCCTCAAATATCAGCTCAAGGTTTCCAACCAATGTTCCAAGATGTTGGAGTATTAGGTTGCTGATGAATAGCACCCCTATTCCTTTCACCCAAGTCAGAAACTTGTTTAGTTACAGATAAAGAAATCTAATAAAGGGGGGAAATCAAAGTAACTGTTATTACTGACAAGACTGAAGGAAATATTCAACTGTCAACATCAGAAAAGATACAAAAGGCATAAAAATGCCAAAAATAGTATAAAAGAGTTAAATGTATCAAATTACCAAACATTTTTAAGGTTCTAAAAAGAGTTCGGTAACTTGAATTATATATCATATTCTAGAATGAGAAGGCACATAGTATGAATATATCAGCTATCCCTCAATCTATAATTTTAAGGCAGTTTCAGTAAAAATCCTACCAGTTCCCAGTTTCTATGAGACCTAAGAATATAATTCTAAAATTATTTGAAAAAGCAAGTGACTAATAATAATGAAGGCAAATTGAGGGGGGAGGAAGGAACAATGACAGAGAGTGGTGCGTTGAGTCATCACAACATATTACAAAAATTCATTGTGGTTAAGAAAGTGAGGTTTATATAAAAGCAAGACTAAGAGACATGGACAGGAGTGTGGTGATTACGGGGGGTGGGGGGAGGGAAGGAGGGAGAGGGGAGGGGGAGGGGGAGGGGTACAAAGAAAAATGGATAGAGGGTGACGGAGGACGATCTCTCTTTGTGTAATGGGTATGCAACAGAACTAAATGACAAGATAACCTGGAAATGTTTTCTTTGACTATATGTACCCTGATTTATTGATGTCACCCCATTAAAATAAAAATTTATTTATAAAAATAAATAAATAAAAAAAAGAAAGTGAGGTTTTGGCAAAGGGATAGAAAATAGTAAACAAAGAATATAGAGCACAGAAAGATACACAGAAATAAATGGGACCTGTGCATGTGACAAAGATAGAATGATTAATCAGTGGAAATTTGGTTATTTATCTATATGAAATTCATTATCCAAATGTGGTAATAAAATGAAAATGGAATCATTATGCCTTATAAAGCAGTTCCAACTGAGTTAAAACATGAGTTATTTTTTTTTAATCTAAAGAAATACTAAACATATATTTGAGACTTAAAGTTAGGAAAGGATTTCTTCTTAACCAAGATAAAATAAGCACAAACTATCAAGGAAATTAACTTAAAATTTGACTCCTCTGATATTATAAATGTCATAAAAAGAACAACAATCATCAAAAAAAATAAAAGCTGCATTACTTTTCTTGGGTCACTTTTCCCAGCTTATAGTCCACGTTTCTCTCTCTGAGCCACAGATTTTGGAAAGATGCTAATGATGGACATGAGCCATAGATAAAATCCTCAGTTTAACTGCTTGAGAAGCACATGGGAACTGAATGAGATTCAAAACATTTTTGTCTCTGTCTCCAGAAGTATTATACAGTTACTGTTGGAAGATCCTCACATTTCTTCTGGCAAATATTTATACACTTTGGATTATTTCTTATCCGTAACAACTATGATATACTGATAGCAGCTTTTCTTTCTCAGTGCTATGGTTCCAAAGTGAGTTTTGTTTAAAAATGTTATTCTTCTAAAAAGACAGGCTAAATTAAATATTTAAATACTTCAAAAAACCAAAATGCCCAATGTGTAACTCTAGTAGCAATGTTTTTGTCTTTTCCTCTCAAACATAATGGCTCTTGTGTTAACCATTTCTCAGATGCTTCACCACTTAGGTATATGCCTGTTTAGCACCCCTGTACTTGGAAGAGTTGGTAGTGTCACCTAAAATTTCCCTCATTGCAGCCAGTGACAGATTGGGCAGGTGGTATACAGTATTGCTCTAATCTTTGGGACAAATACACGATTGATTAATCCTGTGCTAAAATGGATTTGCCAAGAAATTTTTTCATTCAAATTACAGTGAAAAGAAGAAATTGAGTAACTGTTCAGTTAGGTTTTAAAAGATGTAGTTCTGATTCCAAAACCAGACAAAGACAACACAAAGAAATAAAAGTATAAGCTAATATCCCTGATGAATTTAGATGCTAAAATCCTCAACAAAATGTTAGCAAACCGGATCCAGCAATATATGAAAAAAATCATACACCATGATCAAGTGGGATTTATTCTGGGGAGGCAAGGCTGGTACAATATTCACAAATCAATCACTGTGATTCATCACATAAACAAAAGGAAGGAGAAAAACCACATGATAATGTCAAGAGATGCAGAAAAAGCATTTGATAAAATCCAGCACCCATTCATGATCAAAACTCTCAGCAAAGTGAGATTACGGGGAACACACCTCAACATGATAAAAGCCATCTATGACAAACCCACAGCCAACATCATACTCAATGGGCAAAATTTAAAAGCAATCCCCTTAAGATCAGGAACAAGGCAGGGGTGCCCCCTTTCACCATTCTTATTCAACATAGTTCTGCAAGTCCTAGCCACAGCAATCAGACAAGAAGAAGAAATAAAAGGCATACAAATTGGAAAAGAAGAAGTAAAACTATCATTATTTACAGATGATATGATATTGTATATATAGAAAACCCTAAAGTCTCAGTCAAAAAACTACTAGACCTGATAAATAAATTCAGCAAGGTGGCAGGATATAAAATTAATACTGAGAAATCAGAGGCATTTCTATACACTAACAATGAACTGTCAGAAAGAGAAATTAAGAAATCAATCCCCTTTACCATTGCAACCAAAAAAATAAAGTACCTAGGAATAAATTTATCCAGGGAGATTAAAGACTTGTACTCGGAAAGTGATAAAACATTGATAAAAGAAATCAGGGAAGATACAAACAAGTGGAAGCATATACCGTGCTCAAGGTTAGGAAGAATAAACATCATTAAAATGTGTATATTACCCAAAGCAATTTATTTATTTATTTATTTATTTATTTATTTATTTATTTATTTATTTTGTATTTTTCTGAAGCTGGAGACGGGGAGAGACAGTCAGACAGACTCCCGCATATGCCCGACCGGGATCCACTCGGCACGCCCATCAGGGGGTGACGCTCTGCCCACCAGGGGGCGACGCTCTGCCCACCAGGGGGCGATGCTCTGCCCCTCCAGGGCGTCGCTCTCTCGCGACCAGAGCCACTCTAGCGCCTGGGGCAGAGGCCAAGGAGCCATCCCCAGCGCCCGGGCCATCTTTGCTCCAATGGAGCCTCGCTGCGGGAGGGGAACAGAGAGACAAAGAGGAAGGAGAGGGGGAGGGGTGGAGAAGCAGATGGGCGCTTCTCCTGTGTGCCCTGGCCGGGAATCGAACCCGGGACTTCTGCACGCCAGGCTGACGCTCTACCACTGAGCCAATCGGCCAGGGCCCCCAAAGCAATTTATAAGTTCAATGCAATACCAATTAAAATACAAATGACATACTTTAAAGATGTAGATCACATATTTCAAAAATTTACACGGAACCAAAAGAGAACACAAATAGCCTCAACAATCTTAAAAAAGAAGAATAAAGTGAGAGGTGTCACACTTCCTGATATCAAGTTATACTACAAAGCCATTGTACTCAAAACAGCTTGGTACTGGCATAAGAACAGGCATATAGATCAATGGAACAGAACAGAGAACCCAGAAATAAACCCACAGCTCTATGGACAACTGATATTTGACAAAGGAGGTAAGGGCATAAAATGGAGGAAAGACAGCCTCTTTAATAAATGGTGTTGGGAAAATTGGACAGCTACCTGCAAAAAAATGAAACTAGACCACCAACTTACACCATTCACAAAAATAAACTCAAAATGGATAAAAGACTTAAATGTAAGCCGTAAAACCATAAGCATCTTAGAAGAAAACATAGGCAGTAAGCTCTCCGACAGCTCACGCAGAGATATATTTGCTGATTTATCTCCACGGGCAAGCGAAATAAAAGACGGGATAAACAAATGGGATTATAGCAAACTAAAAAACTTTTGCACAGCCAAAGACAATAAGAACAGAATAAATAGACAAACTACACAATGGGAGAACATATTTGACAATATGTCTTATAAGGGGTTAATAACCAAAATTTATAAAGAACTTGTAAAACTCAACACCAGGAAGATAAACAATGCAATAAAAAAATGGACAAAAGAAATGAATAGACACTTCTCCGAAGAGGAAATACAGATGGCCAATAGGCATATGAAAAAATGCTCAACATCACTAATCTTTAGAGAAATGCAAATTAAAACCACAATGAGATATCTCCTCACACCAGTCAGAATGGTGCTCATCAACAAAACAACACAGAATAAGTGCTGGCGAGGATGTGAAGAAAAGGGAACCCTCCTGCACTGCTGGTGGGAATGCAGACTGGTGCAGCCTCTGTGGAAAACAGTATGGAGACTCCTCAAAAAATTGAAAATCGAAATGCCTTTTGACCCAGCTATCCTAGTTTTAGGAATATACCCTAAGAACACCATAGAACTGTTCCAAAAGGAGAAATGCAACCCCATGTTTATGGCAGCATTGTTCACAATAGCGAAGATCTGGAAACAGCCCAAGTGTCCGTCAGAGGACAAGTGGATTAAAAAGCTTTGGTACATATATATTATGGAATACTACTCAGCCATAAGAAATGATGACATCGGATCATTTACAATAACATGGATGGACCTTGATAACATTATACAGAGTGAAATAATTAAATCAGAAAATACTAAGAACTATATGAACCCATACATAGATGGGACATAAAAATGAGACTCAGAGACATGGACAAGAATGTGATGGTAACGGAGGTGGGGTGGGAGGTGGGGAGGGGGTGAGGAAGGAGAGAGAGGGAGTGGGGGGAGGAGAGGGCACAAAGAAAACCTGATAGAAGGTGACGGAAGAAAATTTGACTTTTGGTGAGGGGTGTGCAACATAATCTAATATCAAAATAATCTGGAGATGTTTTCTCGGGACATATGTACCCTGATTTATCAATGTCACTGCATTAAAATTACTAAAAATAAGATTAAAAAATGTTAATCCAAACAAAATAAAGCAATGTTAATTTTTTGGCTCAAAAAAAAAAAAAGATGTAGTTCATTTTAAAACTCTCTTTATAGATAGACACTAGAGTATCTATCATTTATGTCACTTAATCCAGGATGGAGAATAGTTAGAAATTAGACGCTAAAGCAATTTCAGTGTACTGCTAATGGTTGGATGTTTAGGGCAAACTATCTTGCAAATCTCAAAAGTTATATATTAATGAACAGGTTATATACCCACGATAACAACACAAGGACATGATGCTTTACAATGGAATTAGATAGGATATAAGAAACTATCATAGTCTCCCTCACATGAACACTTACATTTGCATTTAAAAATCTCTATTTGAGTGTTATTTCCAGTTCTAATAAGTAATGAAAGGGATAATGAAGTCTTAAACCCAGAATAAAAGAACAACACCAGTAGGGATTCAGCAGGGCCAGACGTAGCCCTGAGGCTGCATGTTATTAAATGAATCTGGCTTTGTGTGATTAGAGTAGATAGATGCAGTCACATTATCTGTTACCATAAAATGACAACAGAGATTAGGGATTTGGTTTATGACAAAAAAAATACATCTGTACAAAGTGTCTATTATGATTCTTTTGGAATTTGCCAGCAAGTGAATTCATCACTATTTTACCCTTTATATCTCTGTGAGGACTATAATTGTTAAGAAGCTTTTCTAAAATTTCTCCAATGTTCTCCAATAATTTAGTATTTACTGAAAAGCATAAGGTTCATCTAAAATAAAGCAATGATTCCTGGCATGTCTTATTCACAATGTAATTCATATACTTTGAAGTAACTGAATATAAAAAAAATAACGTGTTGAATTTTGTCTCTTTGAATTGGTCTTTGAGATTTGAAGGGTTAAAATTAAATAAATACATTCTTCTTTGTATTTCACTCCTAAAAATATGTAAAATAAATCAAAGTTATATATTTCCCTTTTAAGCTTCTTCATCTCTATTTTTATAAAATGTGGAGCTAGAATTCTCCCAACTATACATGCTCAAAAGCTCAAAACCATCTTTCATTTTTCAGATCAATTATGAACTCGGATCTTGAGAAATAAAGTAGAAAATTCTTTCCCCAAAAGAAAACTACACTTCAGTAGACAGCCACAAAGAGGCTCACTAATAATATTTTTTGGTATCTGTACCCTCTTACTTAGAATTAGGGCTGACCTACGTGACCAATAGGATTCTGAAGAAGTGATGCTGTGAAACTTCTGAAGCTAAGTTAATAAAAAAAAAATTTCAGCATTTGTTTTGGATTCCTTGATCACTTCTTCTAAGGGAAACCACTTACCATGTTATGAGAATATTCAAACAATCCATGGAGAGGTATATAGGGAGGAACTGAAGCCTCCTGTTAACAGCCAGCACTGACTTGCCAGCTGTGTTAAGTAAATCCTGGGGGTGGGTTGTCCAATCCAATTTAAGCCTTTAGATAACTGCAGCTTTAACTGATATCTATCCATAACATCCTGAGATATCCCAAGCCAGAATCACCTAGCCAAATCACTTTCAAATTGCTAAAACTTAGGAACTACAAGAGATAAGATTAATTGTTGCTTTAAATCACTAAGTTTTGGGAGTAATTGGTTACACACACCCCTTACCACCATCTAATCAGCCACTGAGTGTTAGAAAGTATACCTTCATAGTTCATATCACCCTATCTTTCCTATTCTTATCATTAGAACCTCATAACCTCTCACACTATTGCATTTGCTCTGCAAGTGGTAATGCTCCAAAACACTCAAGATAATGTGTTAATGCAAGATTATGTCAAAAGATACAAACTTGCAGTTATAAAATAAATAAGTCCTATGAATATACTGTAGAAAAAAAGATACAATTACAATTCTGACTATTTCATTTGCCTGAGAAAAAGTTTTAAAAAGTTGCCTACCTTTGTCCACTAATTCCCTTGATATTAAAAGGTCTTATATTTTATGTGATCAGTTTTTGCTATTTAGCTTCCATGTTATCCTGTGTTTGCCCAATGATACACCCAAATTGACTAATCAGGGGTCGGGAACCTATGGCTTGCGAGCCAGATGTGGCTCTTTTGATGGCTGCATCTGGTTCGCAGACAAATCTTTAATAAAAATAATAATAACGTTAAAAATATAAAACATTCTCATGTATTACAATCCATTCATTTCCTTTGGCTCATGTTCATGGTTGCGGGTGGCTGTAGCCAATCACAGCTGTCCTCCGGGACAATACCAAATTTTTATTGGATAATGCATAACGTACACAGGTCGTTGTATAGTTCTCATGGAATTACATTTTAAAATATATGGTGTTCATGGCTCTTTCAGCCAAAAAGGTTCCCGACCCTGTACTAAATCCTGTCTATGTGTCTTTGTTTATGCTGTCCTCTTCATATGCAGGATCTCCTGATAATCTTCAGTTATCAAAGCACAGATCAAATGTGTCTTCCATCATGGAGCCATTTTTTGATGATCAACCTAGATAATGTTAGATCTTCCGGAGAGTAATATTTCTCTTATGGGGCTTAAAATGCTCTGCTTCATCTTATAATTTAGCCTTTATTTCATGAGGTCCAAAATCATATATTACTCCATTTTATATCTCCCAAAGTTCTTAGCATGATGACCTGTATGTAATAGACACAGGATATTTACTAAGTTGAAGTTAATTCGTTTTTTAAAAAGAAGCAAAAAGAATCAGTATCACTGCATGGCATGCCAAATTTTGTATCTTGTATGTAAATGAAATCCCTCAGGATGTATTGAAATATGTCAAATGGGTTTATATGAGTAGACATATTTTCTACTTATAACTTGATATTTGATGGTAAGAATATTTGTTATTGAATTTATTAGGGTGACACTAGTTAACATAATAATAGATGTTTCAGGTGCCCAATTCCACAACACATCTCTTTATACTGTAGTGTATGCTCAATCCCCCAAGTCAAGACTTCATCCAACATCATTTATGCCTCTATAACCTCCTCCACCACTAACTTCCACATTGTTGTCTGTGTCCATGAGTATTTCTGTTGGTCCTTTTTTTGCTCTATCCCTCCACCTTCCTCACAAACCCACCCCAGACAGCTGTCAGCCTGCTCTCTATGTATGAGTCTGTCTCTTTTGTTCTTGTTAGTTCAATTTATTTATTAGAGTCCACATATGAGTAAAATCATATGGTATTTGTCCTTTCATGACTGGTTTCTTCCACTTAGCATAATGATCTCTAGGCCCATCCATACTGTCTTAACAAGTATGATTTCCTTCTTTTTTTGTTGGCCACGTGGTATTCCATTGTGTCAATGTACCACAGCTTTTCTCTCCACCCATCTACTGATGAGCACATGAGCTTTTTTTCAGATCTTGGTGATTATAAATAACATTACAATGAAGATACAAATGCATATATTCTTTGGAATTAGTTTTAGGTTTCCTAGGATATATTTCCAGAAATGGGATCACTAGGTCAAAACGCAATTCCATTTTTAATTTTTTGAGATAACTCTATACTGTTTTCCATAGTGGATGTACCAGTCTGCATTCCCACCAACAGTGCATGAGGGTTCCCTTTTCTCCACACCCTTGCCAACACTTGTTGTTTGTTGATTTATTAATCATAGACATTCTGACAGGTGTTAGATGATATCGCATTGTGGTTTTAATTTGTATTTTTCTGATGAATAGTGATGTTGACCATTTTTTCATAGGTCTATTAGTCATCTGTATGTCCTCTTTAGAAAAGTGTCTACTTGGGTCTTTGGCCCATTTTTGAATTGGATTGTTTGTTTTTATGGTGTTTAGTTTTATAATATTTTTATAAGTTTTGGATAGTATCCCTTATCAGATGGAACAGCTTTTTTCACATCTCTGCCCTTCCTGTCAGTCTTGATGTGAATTCTTTTGTGAATATTTTGTTATAAGACTCCTTTTAATTTAGTCTTGAGCAGTTTTTTCAGGATGGTTGTTCTTAAATTTAGTTGTAACAGAAGCATTGTCCTGAAAGAGGTGGGTGTAACATCTACCTACACTGCCACTTTATTGGATATTGATGAATTGTTTTATGTTATGTATATTTACACTGAAATTGCATTATTTATTAAGGCAGCAGATTCTTAAGAAATTGCCCTGTTCAGGAACTGTCGCATATTTGACACGATATATTTTTTTGCTTGTGTTTTTTTAAAATATACTCCTGTTTTATTGTCTAGGTTGCATATTTCTTAAGAGCAAAGACTATAGTTTTATTTAATTTATATAGCCCTACTTTCAATTTTTATATTTAGGTCACATTCATTTAGTTTTCTTGTGGGTTTTTTTTGTGACAGAGTAGAGAGAGGGACAGATAGGGACAAACAGACAGAAAGGGAAAGAGATGAAAGGCATCAATTCTTCATTGTGGCAACTTAGTTGTTCATTGATTGCTTTCTCATATGTGTCTTGACCCAGGGGGCTACAGCAGACTGAGTGACCCCCTGCTCAAACCAGCAACATCAGGTTCAAGCTGGTGAGCTGGCTCAAACCAGATGAACCCATGCTCAAGCTGGCAACCTTAAGGTTTCAATTCTGGGTCCTCTGCATCCCAGTCTGACACTATCCACTGCACCACCACCTGGTCAGGCTTTAGATTGTTTGTTTTGCTTTTTAAATTTTTACACATGCAAAAAAGAGATTGAGAGTCACATTGACCAATATAATACATTATAATACTTATCAGGTTTTGATTTTATAAATTATAGGTTATGATTTTATAAATTATTCTTAAATTAGTGCATGTTTTCTTAATTTTCTTTGAGAATTTTATAGTAAAAAGAGACCACAGAAGAGGCATTTGGAATGAATTCACTGGTTTTATGAATTCAGAAAAGACTTTTACTATTCTGTGTCAAGTTTTGCTTCAGTTAAAAGAAAAATCTTTAGCTACATTTTTACTATCCAATGTAGTCCTAAATGTACCCTAGGTGTCCACTGGGCTCCTGAGGCCTCAAGCTTGCTGAGGTCATCCTTATGCTTTCTTTAATAGGCAAATACAATGGCTCAAGGCCTCATCCCAGGTACTAAAGGAAGTTCTTTGCATTCCTAACTATTTCCAAGATTTTCATTATAGAGATGGCACAGAGAGAGCTGTATTTTCCTGTCTTTTGTCTTATTTGTTTCTATGGCAATGTCTTCAATTGCTTTTTCTGACTGTTCTTCTCTGTTTGTCCTACTGTATCCCATGCCGGGCCTCACCAATTTCCTCCCATTTTCCCAAAGAGCTGTTTTCTTTTCTTTTTTTAAAAAATTGCTCTTTGTAGCAGACATTTACTAAGTGTTTGGGGTAGTGAAGGAATATTACTTTTTATTTTAAAAGTTGGTATAAGACATTCTTCTTTTATTCTTTAAAATACTCTTACATTGCCATTACATCTTACCTCCTCTTTCTCTGGCTGCTTATGATATATTTCTTGCATTGTACAACTATAAGTAATTCAACTTTCAACTTTTTATGGATCACCTTATTAATTTTTTTTAGCGGTCCTCTTTTTTTTGTGACAGAGAGAGAGACATAAAGAAGTACAGATAGGGACAGACAGACAGGAAGGGAGAGAGATGGGAAGCATCAATTCTTCATTACAGCACCTTAGTTGTTCATTAATTGCTTTCTCATATATGCCTTGACCAGGGGCTTCCAGCTGAGCTAGTGACCCCTTGGTCAAGCCAGCGACCTTGAGCTCAAGCCAACGAGCTTGGGCTTCAAGCCAGGGACTATGGGGTCATGTCAATGATCCCATGCTCAAGCCAGTGTCCCCATGTTCAAGACAGAGACCTCGTGCTCAAGCCAGTGACACTGGGGATTTTGAACCTGGTTCTTCTGTGTCTCAGTCCAAAGCTCTATCTGTTGTACCACCACCTGTTCAGGTATGTGGCTCACCTTATGATTAGTCTATTCCCAAGAAGCCTTACTGTTTTCAACCAAAAGCCCAAATCCAACTAATCAAGATGATTTGAGAATAAAGAAGTCATAACTATAATATAGATTCTGCCATTCTTTCGGGGGGCAGAGGGATATTTTCATTTCTTATCGAGATATAGTTGACATACAACAGTATATTAGTTTCAGGTATACAGCATTATGATTCAATATTTGCAAATACTGAAAAATAATCACCAGAGTAAGTCTAGCTAACATCAATTATCATACATAGTTACAGACTATTTCCTCTTATGATGACTATTTTTGAGATCTTTTCTTTTAGCAGTTTTCAAATATACAACAAGGTGTTATCACCTATAGTCACCATGATATACAATATATCACATGATTTATTTATTTTATAACAGGAATTTTGTACCTTTTGATCCCCTTCAATCATTTTACCCACTTCCTACCCCCTACCCCTGGCAACCACCAATCTATTCTATGTATGTATGAGTTTGTTTTTTTTTCTTTTTCTTATTCTTTTTTTTTTTAGATTCTGCATATAAATGAGATTATACAGTTATTTATCTTTCTGGTATGACATTCATCTTTGTATGTGTATTGACTTTTATCCACTTTGCCATCAATAGATTCTAATTAAAAAACATTTGATGGTCTAGTTTCATTTTTTTCAGGTAGGTGTCTAATTTTCCCAACACTATTTGTTAAAGAGACTGTCTTTACTCCATTGTATGCTATTACCACCTTTGTCAAATATCAATTGTCCATAAAGGTGCGGGTTTATTTCTGGGTTCTCTGTTCTGTTCCATTGATCTATTTGCCTGTTCTTATGCCAGTACCAAGCTGTTTTGAGTACAATGGCCTTGTAGTATAACTTGATATCAGGAAGTGTGATACCTCCAACATTATTCTTTCTTTTCAAGTTTGCTGAGGCTATTCGTGTTCTTTTTTTGGTTCTATATGAATTTTTAGAATATTTGTTCTATATCTTTGAAGTATGTCATTGGTATTTTAATAGGAATTGCATCTGAGGAATCCAATGAACAATATGAACTGAGAAATGGAATAGAGACAGAGGTGGGAACAAAGGGACCAGAGGGGAAGCAGAAAGAGGGAAAGGAGGTGATAAGATAGGATCAGAGAAGGGAAAGAGAGTGGTGAAATTATATACACAGAACACAGAGTTATAGAGAGCAGAAAAGAAAATCCTGGAGGGAAGGCGGGAGGGCATTGTGTGGAGCAGGGCAATGGAGATGTTGAGGGGAACACGGGGGTATGCATTTGGGGGGACACTAGATTCTGTGTAAACACAATCATTTAAATTAAAAAAAAAACATTTGAAACAGTTCAAATATAAGAAGTAGATAATGTTATCCAAATTTTTCCCATCCAAGATTGTCACAGTTAATATTTTGAAATGTTTTCTTCCAATATTTACTCTCGTCTTTCTAAGCAGGGTAGATATATGTATGTTTGTTTTATTTCTATTGCTAAGTGACAACCAACAACCAATTGAGAAGAAAGTTGCAGAATGAGGCAATGTAAATGCCAGGAGAGTGGCATTTGAGTCCCTACTTCTACTGATGTGTTCTGTGATGTTGGACATGCTTTGACCCTCCCTGGGTTTCAGTTATCCATCTGTATAATGCAATATTAGATTAGATGTGTTCAGAGGCTTATTTCAATTTAAAACTTCTTTGAATCCATTAAGAAATAGAAAAAACTTCAGGATTAGCCCTTATTTGAAAATGGAACCTCTGTTAATAGATTGAAAGAGGGTGGTCTAGAAAGAAGAAAAGACAGTTGCAAAGACAAAAAGGTTGGAAGACAAAAGCTGCCCTTGGGAGACAGCACCTGTAAGATTCAGTATATAGGAAGTAACAGTGGGAGATGCAACTGGGGCTGATATAATATAACTGGAATTCCTTCAGTTGAAGGTCCTCTGAGTCCAAGATGGGTCCAAAGCATAGGGTGTCTGTTATCTTAAAAACTAGAAAGTGCCTGTTGGAAGATGAGTAGGGTACAAAGCCATCTGTTACTCACCAAAAGTATCATATCTCAGGGCAGGTCTGGCCTTGCTAACTATGCTGAGATTGAGGCTCATGAAATTAAAGAGAGCTAGAACCATCAGTCTAAAGGCTCCAGCAACTGCAAACACAGTACAAATCTGAGGGTAAATGACTCAAAGAAGTTGGAATGAAAAAGAAGGCACAGAAGCCCCAGTAAGAAAACAACCAATAAAAAATAAAAACACAAAAAGAGTAAAATTATGACCTAGACACAGAGGCTATCCTACCATTTATATCATTTTTATTTTCATGTGTGTCCCACACTAATGTGGACAAGCTGGCAGATGGGAGTGAAGATAAGAGAAATAGTCAAACTTTCTAGGAAAGATGGTTTCAGTAAGGGTTTGAGAATTCATTTACCTATTTATTTGACAAGAATCTCCAAGGGACTGCTTAGTGGCCAGCCTTGCAAGAGAAGGTGTCAGTCAAGCTCCTGACCATCCCTGTCAAGACTTAAATTTGCAAGATGAGCATATCATAAACAGTTGAGCATGGCCCAGCACTTTGCCCCAATTTAAATAAAATTTGAGGAAATCTGTGACTTAGGTTACTGCCTCATGGTTTAAACAGCTTGGCTTCTCACAAACATCATTAATTTGATCAAAGAAAATGTAGCCTGGGTTTCCATTTATCCATAACACTTTTTTTCCTTTAAAATATTTTTATTTAAAAATTAGATTTAATGGAGTGTCATTGAGCAATATATAAATGTTGATTGCATTGTGTGCCCATCAGCCTAAGTCAATTCAGTTTTCATGATTGTATATTTATCCGTTTACTCCAGTCTTCCAACCCCCTCCCCCAAAACACTTTTCCCAGGTAACCACTTCACTTTTATCTATGCCAATGAGTTTTATATCCCACCTATATGTGAAATCATTGTTTTTAGCTTTTCTGATTTACTTATTTCACTCAGTATAATGTTCTCAAAGTTTAACCTTGTTGTTATAAATGGCAACATGTCATCATTGCTTATGGCTGAGTGGTATTCCATTTTATATATGTACCACATCTTCTTTATCCATTCCTCTATCAAGGGACACTTTGGTTGTTTCCATGTTGTGGCCACTGTGACTAATACTGCGATGAACATGGGGGTATGTGTGTCTTTACATAACAGTGTTTTTGAGGTTTGGGGGTAGGTATCCAGTAGAGGGATTTCTGGAACATATGGTAGGTCTATTATTAATTTGTTGAGGAACCACCATACTTTCTTCCATAATGACTGCACCAGTTTACATTCCTACCAGCAGTGAATGAAAGTTCCTTTTCTCCACAGACTCTCCAACACTTGTAATTACCTGTCTTGTTGATAATAGCCAAACTAATAGATGTGAAGTGGTATCTCATTGTACTTTTTATTTGCATTTGACTAACACAGTGGTAGTCAACCTGGTTCCTACCGCCCACTAGTGGGCGTTCCAGGTTTCATGGTGGGCGGTAGCAGAACAACCAAAGTATAAATAAAAAGATAGATTTAGCTGTAGTAAGTTGTTTTATAAAGATTTATTCTGCCAAACTTAGCGAAAATCTGACATAAAGTACTTGGTAAGTAATTATTATTATATGCTTTAATTTGATGTAACTCTGCTTTATAAATTTTATAAAGTAAAGTTACTTCCTTACTTTATAAATCACCATTACTGTGGAACCAGTGGGTGATTAAAAAATTTTACTACTAACAGAGATACAAAAGTGGGCAGTAGGTGTAAAAAGGTCGACTATCCCTGGACTAACAGCTAGCAAAGATAAGAATCTTTTCATTATATCTGTTGGCCATTTGTATGTCCTCTTGGGAGAACTATCTGTTTGGGTCCTCTTCCCATTTTTTAACTTGATTTATTTGCTTGTTTGTTGTGAGCTTTATGAGTTCTTTCAATGTTTTGGATATTAATCTCTTGACAGAGCTGTTGTTGATGAACAGCAACCCTCATATGGTTAGCTTCCTTTTTGTTTTGTTTTTGATTTCTTTCACTGTGTAGAAGATTTTTAATTTAATGTAGTCATATTCTCTATTTTTGCTTTCACTGCTCTTGTTAATGACATCAAATTTTAAAAATGTACTCTATGGCCAAGTTCCATAAGTTTAGTACCTATGTTTTCTTCCATGTAAATTATTGCTCTCAATCTTATATTTAGGAGTTTGATCCATTTTGCATTAATTTTATGCATGGGGACAAGGTGTAGTGAAGTTTCGTTCTTTTACATGTGGCTTTCCAATTTTCTCAGCACCATTTATTGACAAGGCTTTCTTTTCTCTATTGTGTATTTTTGGCTCCTTTGTCAAAGATTATTTATCCATATGTATGTGGTTTTATATCTGGGCTCTCAGTTCTGTTCCACTGGTCTGTATGTCTGTTTTTATGCCCATACCATACTCTTTTGGCCATCATGGTTCTGTAGTATATGTTGAGATTTTAATGGGGATTGCTTTAAATTTGTATGTTGCTTTGGATAATATGACCATTTTAACTATGTTGATTCTTCAGATCCATGAACATAAAATATTTTTCATTTCATGTGTCTATTTCCTTTTATTTTATTTTATTTTATTTTATTTTATTTTATTTTATTTTATTTTATTTTAGAGAGAGAGACAGAGAGAGGACAGACAGAGAGGAAGGAAGAGAGATGAGAAGCATCAATTCTTCACTGCAGCACCTTACTTGTTCATTGATTGCTTTCTCATATGTGCCTTACCCAGGGGGCTTTAGCCAAGCCAGTGACCCCTTACTTAAGCCAGAGACCTTGAGCTCAAGCCAGCTACCATGGGGTCATGTCTATGATCTCATGCTGAAGCCAGCGACCCCACGTTCAAGCTGATGAGCCCACACTAAAGCCAGATGAACCTTTGCTCAAGCCAGCAACGTTGAGGTTTTAGATGTAGGTCTTCAGTGCCCCAGGTCAATGCTCTAACCACCACCCGGTCAGGCTTCAATTTTTTTAATAATGCTTTATAGATTTCAGTATATAGGTTCTTCACATCCTTTGTTAAGTTTATATCTAGATACTTTATTTTTTTGGTTTTTGCAATTGTAAAAGGAATTTTTAAATTCATTTTTCGAAGTTTCATTGTTGGCATATAGAAAAGCAGTAAACTTTTCTATATTGATTTTTTATTCTGTGATTTTACTATATTGGTTTATTGTTTTTAATAATTTTTTAGTAGAGTTTTTGGGGTTTTCTATATACACGATCATGTCATCTGCAAAAAGTGATACCTTTACTACTTCTTTCACAAAATGAATGCTTTTTATTTTTTTCTCTTGCCTGATTGCTCTGGCTAAAACTTCCAGAACTATGTTGAGTAAGAGTGGAGAGAGTGTGCAACCGTCTCTCACTCCTGATTATAGACGGAAAGCTTCACTTTTTCACCATTTAGTATGATATTAGCTGATGGTTTGTCATATATGGCCTTTATTATGTTGAAGTACTTTCCTTCTATTACCATTTTTATTGAGTGTTTTAAACATAAAGCATTGTTTTATCTTGTCAAATACCTTTTCTACTTCTATGGATAGGATCTTATGGTTTTTTTCTTTATTTTGTTGATGTGATATATTACGGTGATCGATTTCCGTATGTTGAACCATCCTTGTGTTCCTGGAATGAATCCCACTTGATTGTGATGTATTATATTTTTAATGCATTGTTGTATTCAATTTGCTAGTATTTTGCTTAGGATATTTGCATCTGTATTCTTTAGAGATATTGGTTTGTAGTTTTGTTTTTTTGTGATGTCCTTGCCAAGTTATGGTATGAAGATTACCTTGACCTCATAAAATGTGTTCGAAATATTGCTTCTTCTATTTTTGGGAAGACTTTGAGAAGGATAAGTACCAAATTTTTTTTTTTTGAATGTTTGGTAGAATTCACTATTGTAGTCATCTGGTCCTGGACATTTATTTTGGGAGAAGTTTTTGATAGTTATTTCTATTTCCCCACAGCTTATGGATCTATTTCATTTTTCCACTTCTTTTGACTCAATCTAGGAAAACTGTATAATTCTAGAAATGTATCCATTTTCTCTAGGTTGTTAAATTCGGAAGCATATAATCTTTCATAATATTCTACTATGATCCTTTGTATATCTATGATGTCTGTGGTCATTTCTCCTCTTTCATTTCAGATTTTTCCTTAGTGAGTTTGGGCAGTGGTTTGTCAATTTTATTAATCTTTTCAAAAAACCAGCTCTTGGTTTTATTAATTTTTTCTAGTTTTTTGTTCTTTATTTCATTTAGTTCTGCTCTACTTTTTACTATTTCCTTTCTTCTGCTGACTTTGGGTTGCCTCTTCTTTTCTTAGTTCCTTAAGGTTTTATGTTAGGTTGTTTACTTGGGATCTCTCTTGTTTCATGATATAAGCCTGTAATGATATAAACTTCCTTCTTATTATTGCTTTTGCTGCATCACAGAAATTTTGATATGTCATATTGTCACTTTCATTTATCTGTATAAAGAGGTGGATTAAGGTCGGTTGAGGCCCTGGGCACAGAAGAAAATATTGGGCCCCTTGTCATTAAAAAAGTGTAAAGTTGCGGTTTTGTGGGACCCTTCAGATGTTAGGGCCCAGGGCACGCCCCTGGTGTGCCTTCCTTTAAATCTGTCTTTTTCTGTATATATCTTTTGATCTCTGCTTTTACTTCTTCTTTAACCCAGCCATTTTTTAGAAGTATGTTGTTTAATTTCCACACTTTCCTGAGTTTCTTTCTTTCTTTTCTTCCTTTCTTTCTTTTAGAGTTTAATTCTATTTTAGAGGCTTATGATCAGAGAATATGCTTGATATAATTTCAATCATTTTTGAATTTGTTGAGATTAATTTTGTAGCCTCACATATGGTTTATCTTTGAGAATGTCCTATACACTCTGGAAGAGAATCTTTGATATTCTGGGATGAAGTGTTTTGTAAATGCCTATTATGTCTATTTGGTCTAATGTGTCATTTAAGACCCACATTCTTTTTTTGTGTGGCAGAGACAGAGAGTCAGAGAAAGGGACAGATAGGGACAGACAGACAGGAAGGGAGAGAGATAAGAAACATCAATTCTTCGTTGTGGCTCCTTTGTTGTTCATTGATTGATTTCTCATATGTGCCTTGACCGGGGGCTACAGCAGACCGAGTTACCCCTTGCTCGAGCCAGCGACCTTGGGTTCAAATTGGTGAGCCTTGCTCATACCAGATAACCCCATGCTTAAGCTGACAACCTCGGGGTCTCGAACCTGGGTCCTCTACATCCCAGTCTGACACTCTATTCACTGCACCACTGCCTGGTCAGGCAAGACCCACATTCCTTTTTGAGTTTTTGTTTGGATGCCTATGGTGTGTTGATATATCCAAATATAATTGTGTTTTTATCTGTTTGTTTTTTAGAGCTTTTAGTAAATGCCTCGTATATTTTGGTGCTCTCTTACTCAGTACATTTATGGAATATTACCAAGAGTTATGTCTTCTTGATATAGTGTCCCCTTTATCATTATGAAATGTCCATCTATGTCTCTTACTACTTTTCTTGTCTTGAAGTCAGTATTATCAGATATTAGTATGGCTACAGTTGCTTTTCTTAGAGTATTGTTTGCTTGCAAAGTTATTTTCCAACATTTTATTTTGATTCTACTTTTTCCCTAGCAGCTTAGATGTGTTTCTTGAAGGCAGCATAAGGTTGAGTTTTGCTTTTTGATCCAATCTGCTACTATGTGCCTCTTTATTGGTTAGTTCAGTCTATTTACATTTAAGAAAATTATTGACACTTGAGGATTTCCTATAACTGTTTTATGTTTTGTTTTCTGGTAATGGTGTCTTTTTTAGTTCTTTTCCTTTGTGTTTCTATCAGTTGTTTTTGTTTGGTGGTATTCCATACTTCTTTCTTCTGTTTCCTTTTTTTTAAGCTATGTGTTTCAGTATTGAATTTGTGTGTGTGTGTGTTGGTGGTTACTACTAGGTTATTAAGGAAACAATTATATATATATAACAATTATATATATATATATATATATATATATATATATATATATATATATGAGTCCTTTGTCTTATGAGTGCTTCTGCATTCCATTCTCCTTAACTACTGCAAATCTTTATTCTCTCCACTTTTATTTTTTGTTGTTATTGTCAGAGATTATCCTTGTTTTTACTATAACCTTGTTGGAGCTTTTACTTGTAGTTTTGATTTGTTTTGTTCTTTGTGTGTAGTCAAGTAACCCCCTTGAGTATTACCTGCAGTGTAGTGTATTTTGTTTGTTTGTTTATTTTTTGGTGACAAATACCCTCACCTTCTTTATATCTATAAAAGCTTTTATTTCTCCTTCATATTTGAAGGATCAGTTTGATGGATATAATATTTTTGGTGGGGAAATCATCTCTTTCAGTGGTTTGAATGAGTTTCTGCTGAGAAGATTGGTGATAACCTGATGGGTTCTCCTTTATATGTTATGTTCTTATTTTCCCCAGATACCTTGAAGATTCTTTTTTTGTCATTGATTTTTGACAATTCAATTACTATTTGCCTTGGAGTGAGTCTGTTTGGGTCGAGGAAACTTGGTATTCTGTTTGCTTCTTGGATTTGAGGCTCTAACTCTTCCCATAGGCTTGGTAAATTTTCATCAATTATTTGTTTGAATATACTCTCCATTCACTTCTCCCTCTCTTGTTCTTCTGATATACCCCTTATTCTTATAGATTGTTATTTCTGATGGGCTCAAACAATTCTCATAGATCTCTATCATTTTTTTAAATTCTTGAGTCTGTCTTTTTTTTCCTTTGTGTCATTTCTAGTTGCCTGTGCTTGATGTCACTGATTCTTTGCTCTATCTGACCTTTTGTAACAGAACTTGCTGCCTCATTTTTCTATTTATGTATTGATATCTTCATCTCTTTTTTTAAAGTTTCAATTTCTTTGGTGAAGTATTCATTTATTGATTAATTTGTTTTCTGAGCTCACTAAATTGCTTATCAATATTTTCTTGCATCTCATTGAGTATTTTCAGACTTCAACTTTGAATTCTCTATTATTTACCCTCAAGGTTTCCATGTGATTGAGATTGCTTTCTGGAATTTTCATTTTGTTTTTAAACTGCATCTCTTTCTTAGGTAGTCATGGTGTCATGGAAACAGTGACTACTCAAAGACTACATGGAGTGGACCAAGGGACCTAGTGGAGACTGCCTCACAATCCTCTTTTCAGGTTTCATGAGAGAGCTCTGACCTCCAGTCCCTACAGGTATTTATTGATATGCACAACTAAAAGCAGAGCTGAGAATGAGGAAGTCAGAAAGGGGAACTTCTTTAGAGCAGACAAAAAGTCAAAGGAAGTAGCTCAAATATCCCCACCTATTGATTATTCAGAATTGCTAATTCTATCCCTATTGTGCTGTGTTCAGTACCTTTGTCAGTGGAGCCACTGTGGCTTTTGCCTCAGAGCACTGAACCCTGTCCCTGTTCTATGTTCATATTTAAGACCTCTACAGTCATGGTATTCATTTTTTTCTGCTTTGATGGTATTTGAGAGTTGTATTATTAAGAAATCAAACAAAAATAATGTAAACCAAGATAAAATAAATATTATAAATTAAAAATAAATAACTAAGAGAAAACTACAATAAAACAAAGAACAAAAAATAAACAAAACAACAAGAAAAAATAACAAAAAGAACCCAAGTAAATAGAAAAAGGAGTTTTGTTGGTTGAGTTTGCAACAGCTTTTCCTATTTTTTCCCGGTATACTGGATTACGGATTTTAGCTCTATAAAATCCCTAGGCTGACTACCACTGTGAAGCTGCTGTGGTGCTGATGGAGATGGGCTGCATTTGTAATGATGTGTGAAACATACTGTGAGAGATTTACAGCTTTAGCAATGGTGATTTTAGGCTTCCAGGTACTTCTCCCTGTGTACCAATGAATTGAGGGAACAGATACAGACTACTTCTGTTCAGGGGAAATAGTGGCTCTGTAGAACTGTCTGTGGGGTTTGTCTCTGCCACCCTTTGTACCCTATGAGGGGGTGAGAAGGAATCTTTGAGGCTAGGGACTTCTCTTTGCATTTCTCTGTCTCTATCCTGAGTGGTGGCTGCCTGCAGAATATGGGAACACTGGCCTGCCACCTCTTTGGTTCAGTATCTCTCCAGATGCCTCCAACCTCTTTATTCCTCCCAGCTGAAGAAGACTCATTTACTTTGAGTTTCTCCTTCTCTGGAGCCCCAGATGACCAAAACCCAGACACTCTGAGCTTCTCCCTTCTCCAGATTCCCACCTAGTGCTTCTTATCCTTCACCTCCTGTTTTTACCCTTCCAACCATTAATCAATTCAATGTGTGATCTTTTCCGGCAAGGCTGCAAGCCAGGCTGTGGTTTCTTCACTGAGTTTTAACTGCTCAATTTATTGAAACTTCAAGGGGAAAGGTCAAAGGTATCTCTCATGCTGCCATTAGTCTGATGTCACTCCAACCATCCCTTTATTACTTTATTACAACAAAATATAATAGGACAATTTCAGGGATGAACTGGAATTAGAAAGTTAGTGTAGAAACATTATTACTGGTGTAAATAGGTTAAGTATAAATATTTATTAGACTTTATGTTTCTAGAAAACACACAGGTTTCTAAATGCAATGAGGAAAGAAAGCTAGCTCCCTACACACCAACCTTTCATTATTACCCACCAAGCAAATGATATAGCCAGGATTGAGAAGAATGTCCCATGGGGTTGCTTCTGGTATGTTCCAGGCCTACCAGAAATTCTTCATCAAGTTATAGTCCCAGGAAAACAGTAAACATTTGGTCTCAGTTCAGCTGGACAAACGTTTGGCAGCTGGGTAGATAACTGAAGAATAGCTATGTTTGGCATCTCTGAGAGCTGTTTTCAGGTAAAGGTACTTCCTTGCTCCCTTGCCTTTCTTCTTGTTTAATGGCAGTGAAGGAGGAAGAGTAAGAAATGTTGTGGATTATTATAAATGTCCTGAGGTGGGCCTATTCTTAAGGCAGTCACCTCTCTCAGCCAGCTTCCAAACCTTAACCATGTATTCTATGTAATGATAACTGGTGTTTTAGAAACAGCTGTGAATCTGTTTCCCACACAACTTCAGTGAAAGGCAGAACTTAATTGGCCCCATGACCCAGCCCCTACCCAGTTTGTTTTGACTCAATTAATCCCAAGAAAAACAGTTACATGTTATGAAATTTTAGCAGTGACCCTTCTTTTATCTTTCCTCAACAAAAAATTTAGTCTTTGGAAAAGACCCTGCAAACTCTGGCATGTATTAGTGTATACAAGGAGTATAGAGATAGCCATGGTGGTGGTGGTAGTACCAATGAAAGTACATAGTAAGAATGGAGAGCTGCTTATTACTTTCAGTAGGAAAAATTCTGCTTGTCCTACAAGGTCTTTCCTAGCCCCTGTCCCTAGCCTGATTCCCTGCCCAAACCCTTTACCTGGATGTGTGCCTTCTTTTTAAATGCACAGAGCATGCTGCAGAACCATAGAGTAGCATAAACTATTTATAAAGGCACCTTCATTATCACCTCCCTTCACTATTTATTTGACCCTAATAAAGCCACCCCTATCAGTGTGAACTGTGAGTCTCCCCTTTCCTCTATCTACAGCTACCACTGGGCATGCAGCTGGGGCTACAGATTACATACTATTATGCTGACACATGACTTCTGCAGCAGGGACAAAAATGCAATGTCTCCTTAGAGCGGCCAGTATCAGTTGATCCAACCATGACAACCCAATACAGGGAGCCCAGCTCCTGAAGCAATCAATTTTGCATCTTGTGCCCAAGTTCATCAGTCCCACTGGTCAGCTGGTATGAATGGATGCTAGGGAAGTTTGCTGATGCCCTGGCTAGCCAGTAGCTCTAGGAGAGCAATCGTCCTCAATTCCTTCTTATTATGCTCAGGCCCCAAAACCAAACAGATACTAGTCTGGGTTCGCTGCCTGGACTTGCAAGGCAGTAGGTGATGGATGCAAGGTTGGAGGTAACAGACTATGGTTCTTGGAAAAGTTTATTGAATAAATGAATAATGAACAAAGTAATGGCTAAGAGTGTAAGGAAGATTTTTTAGTTTTTAAAGCAGGGTCCCCAAACTTTTTACACAGGGGGCCAGTTCACTGTCCCTCAGACCATTGGAGGGCTGCCACATACAGTGCTTCTCTCATTGCCCACCAATGAAAGAGGTGCCCCTTCCGGAAGTGCGGTAGGGGCCGGATAAATGGCCTCAGGGGGCTGCATGCGGTCCGTGGGCTGTAGTTTGGGGACGCCTGCTTTAAAGGCTACAGTTTACTATTTTAGCTCCCCACATTGGCCAGTAGACCCACTGCAAAAAACCTGGTCTTACAGTCACCAGGGAATACATCCTCAGATTTACAGCTGGAATATCATCATGAAGCAGCTCAATCTGTTACTGAGATCAGGCATCACAGAAGGCACTTGTAATTGTAATTTTATGTTGAAAAAACACAGCCTTCAAGTAGCCAGTTGATTACTTGATCTTGGATCCTGATGACTCATCTTTGGATTTCATTCTGGGGCCCACAAGCAAGAAATACTGCGGTCTCTTCTCCAGGACAGAGTCTTAGAGATCACAGAAGGTGGCCATGTTCCCACAGGAATCTGCACCTTTTCATTCTGAAAAGTCCTTTCACTTATTTCTCCATTTCACTCGTCCTGGTAGTTTTCTTTCTTTTCCTTGCCTTTTCTTTTCTTTCCTTTATTTTTTTCTTTTCTTTTTATATAGAAATTAAGTTTAATAGGGTGTCATTAATAAATGAGTGTATATAGCTTTCAGGTAAACAACTCTATAGCATTTGAACTGTTTATTCCATTGTGCACACATAACCCAAGTCAAATTATTTTCCGTCACCCTATTTGTCCCTTTAACCATTTCCCCCTAATAATTCATTTTTACCTATGTTCATGGATCTGTTTTACATTCTACCTATGTGTGAAATCATATAGATTTTAGCTTTTCCTGACTGATTGACTATTTATTTTTACACATCAGGTTGTACTCAACCCTATTCAAGTGAGGGGCCCAGAACTAAGTTGAAGACTCTGGGCATTGTCTGATCAGCAACTATTTCTCCATTCCTAGACAAGGCATTCAAATACTATGGAAGCTCATTTTCTAGCCACATCACACTTTTGAACACTTCCTGGGTTTTTTGGTTAACTAAACTAGTTTCTTTTTTTTTTTTTTTTTTTTTTTTTGCATGTGCCAGTCTAATTCTCTCAACACCATTTATTAAAGAGACTATCTTTACTCCATTGTATGCTCTTACCTCCTTTCTCAAATATCAATTGACCATAAAGGCATGGGTTTGTTTCTGGGTTCTCAGTTATGCTCCCTTGATCTGTACGCTTTTTCTTATGTCATTACCAACCTCTTTTGATTACAATGGCTTTGTAGTATAACTTGATATCAAGAAGTGTACTACCTCCCACTTTATTCTTCATTTTCAAGCTTGCTGAGGCTATTTGTGTTCTTTTTTTGGTTTCATATAAATTTTTGAAATATTTGTTTTATATCTTTGAAGTATGCCATTGGTATTTTAATAAAAATTTAATTGAATTTATAGATTGCTTTGGGTAGTATAAACATTTTAATTATGTCCATTCTTCCTATCCATGAAGACAGTATATGTTTTCACTTATTTGTATCTCCCTTGATTTCTTTTCTCAATGTGTTTTAATTTTCCAAGTACAAGTCTTTTACCTCCTTGATTATATTTATGCCTAGGTACTTTATTTTTTGTTGTTGTAGTAGTAGTAAAGAGGATTGTTTCTCTAATTTCTTTTTCTGACAGGTTATCATTGGTGTATAAAAATGCCACTGATTTCTGAATATTAATTTTATATATTGCCACCTTCCCAAATTTATTTATTGGGTCTAGTAGTTTTTTGACTCAGACTTTTGGGTTTTCTATGTTATAGTATAATGTCATCAGCAAATAATGATAGTTTTATTTCTTCTTTTCCAATTTGGATGCTTTTTCCCCCCATATTTTTCTGAAGTAAGAAATGGGGAGGCAGGGAGACAGAGTCTAGTATGTGCCCAACCGGGATCCACCTGGCAAGCCCACCAGGGGGCAATTCTGTCTTCATCTGGGGCATTCTTTTGTTATAACCAGAGCCATTCTAGCACCTGAGGTCTGCATTGGAGCCATCCTCAGTGCCCGGGCCAACTTTCTTTCAATGGAAACTTGGCTGCAGGAGGGGAAGACAGAGTTAGAGAAAAAGGAGAGGGGGAAGGGTGGAGAAGCAGATGGGTGCTTTACCTGTATACCTTGACCAAGAGTCGAACCCAGGACATCTATACACCAGGCCGATGCTTTACCATTGACCCAAATGGCCAGGGCCTATATTCCTTTTATTTCTTCTTCTTGTCTGATTGCTGTGGCTAGGACTGCCAGAATTCTGTTGAATAAGAATGGTAAAAGGGAGCACCTCTGCTTTTTTCCTGATCTTAAGGGGATTGCTCTTAATTTTTGCCCATTGACTATGACATTGTCTGTGGGTTTGTCATAGATGGCCTCTATCATATTGAGATTTGTCACCTGCATTCTCATTTTGCTGAGAGTTTTGATCATATATAGGTGCTAAATTTTATCAAATGCTTTTTCTGCATCTATTGAAATAATCATGTGATTTTATCTTTCCTTTTGTTTATATGATGAATCACATTTATTGATTTATGAATGTTATACCAGCCTTGCCTCCCTGAAATAAACCCCACTTGATCATGATGTATAATTTTTTAATGTGTTGCTGGATTTGGTTTCCTAATATTATATTGAGAATTTTAGCATCTATGTTCCTCAGGGATATTGGCCTTTAGTTTTCTTTCTTTGTAGTGTCTTTGCCTGGTTTTGGAATGAGAATAATGTGTGCCTCATAAAAGGAGCTTGGAAGTCTTCTAAAGCTCTTGCATTTTTTGAAATACCTTGAGAAGGATAGCTGTTGGTTCTCTTTTGAATGTTTGGTAAAATTCGCCTGTGAAAACATCAGGTTCAGGAATTTTGTTTTCTGGGAATTTTTGATAACTGTTTCAATTTCATTTCTTGTAATCAGTCTGTTTAGGTTTTCTGATTCTTTCAGATTGAGTGTCAGAAGACTGTGTGTTTCTAGGAACTTACCCATTTCACCTAGGTTGTCCAATACCTTGGCATATAGATCTTCATAGAATTCTCTTAAAATCCTTTGTATTTCTGTGGTGTTAGTTGTTACTTCTCCACTTTTATTTTAATTTTATTTATTTGAGGTCTCTCTCTTTTTTCTTGATGAGTCTGATTAAAGGTTCATCAATCTTGTTTACCTTTTCAAGGAGCCTGCTCTTGGTTTCACTGATCCTCTGTTTTGTTTTTAGCCTGTCATTTATTTCCACTCTGATCTTTATTATTTCCTTCCTTCTACTTCCTCTAAGCTTTATTTGTTGTTCCTTTTCTAATTCTTAGATGCAAGGTTAAGTTGTTTATTTGAGCTTTTTATTGCTTCTTAAGGTATGCCTGTAATGCTATGAACTTCTCTCTCAGGACTGCTTTTGCTATGTGCCATAGATTTTGAGTTGTTTTATGTTCATTTTCAATTGTTTCAATGAAATTTTTTATTTCTTTCTTGATGTTGTTGTTAATCCATTCATTATTTAATAACATGCTATTTAGCCTCCAAGTGTTTGAATGCTTTTCAGTTCTTTTATTGTGCTTGATTTGTAGTTTCATGCCATTGTGATCACAGAAGATGTTTGACATGATTTCAATCTTCTTAAATTTATTGAGACATTTTTAGTGTCCTAACATGTGATCTATCCTAGAGAATGTACCATGGATACTTGAAAAGAATGTATATTGTGCGGCTATGGGGTGAAAGGATCTGAAGATATCAATTAAATCCAGTTGATCGAGTGTGTCATTTAAGGCCGCTCTTTCTTTGTTAATTTTCTGTCTGGAGGATCTATCCATTGATATTAGTGGGCTATTAAAATCGCCTACTATTATATTATTGCTGTTGATCTCACCCTGTATGTCTATCAAAATCTTCTTTATATATTTAGGTGTTTCTATATTAACCATATAAATATTTACAATGGTTACATCCTCCTGTTGGATTGCTTCCTTTATCATTATCCTATATCCCTTACTATATATAGCCTTTATTTTAAAGGTTATTTTATCAGATATAAGTATTGCTACCCCAGATTTTTTCTCATTTTCATTTGCATGAAATACTTTTCTCAATCCCATCACTTTCAGTCTATGTGTATCTTTTGTTGTGAATTGGGTCCTTTGTAGACAGCATATGTACGGATCCTGTTTTCTTATCCATCTTTTGACTGGAGCATTTAATCCAATTACATTTAAGGTTATTATTGATATATAGTTATTTATTGCATTTTATTCTTTAAATCTACAAAACTGTTTTTCTTGATTTATTTATTTTCTCATTGCTCTTTTTATAGGAAGCCCCTTAACATTTCTTGAAGTACTGGTTTGGTTATAATCAATTCCATAAGTTTTTTTTTTTCTGGAAAGCTTTTTATTTCTCTTTCTATTTGAAATGATAGCCTTGTCAGATAAAGTAGTCTTGTTTGTAGGTTCTTGTTTTGCATCACTTTCAATATTTCTTGCCAATCCATTAAGGCCTCAAGTAATTCTGTTGAAAAGTTGGATGTCATCCTCATTAAGGCTCCTCTGTAAGTAATTAGCTGATCTTTTGAAGCTTTTTGTATTCTTTCTTTGTCTCTGATTTTTGGAGTTTTAATTATGATGTGTCTTGGTGTAGGCCTCCTTTGTTTCCTCTTTAATGGGACTCTCTGTGCTTCTTCAACTTGTGTGACTTTTTTTTTACCAATTTAGAAAATTTTTCAGCTATGATTTTTTCAAACAGGTTCTCCATCCCGTGTTCATTCTTTTCTCCTTTAGGAACCTCTATGATATCAATACTGTTTCTCTGCATGTTGTCACCAAGTTCTCTGAGAGTTTCCTCAGTCTTTTGTGCCTCTTTTCTTTTTACTGCTCTACTTCTGTGTTTATAGTTATCTTGTCTTCTAAATTGCTTATTTGATCCTCTGCTTCACGCAGCCTGCTGTTAATTCCTTCTAGTGCAGTGTTAATTTCTGATACTGTATTTGTCATTTCCGACTGTATTTTTTTTATAATTTCAATGTTCTTTTTGATGCTTGCTATCTCTTTATTTTGGTTCTCAAATGTCCATCCATTGTTGCTCTAAGATCCTTGAGCATCCTAAAAATCATTATTTTAAACTCTGCATCTGGTAGTTTGGTCACTTCCATTTCATTTAGTTTTTTTCTGGGGAATTCTCTTGTTGATTCATTTGGGTCACATTTCTTTGTCTGCCCATTTTGTCTGTGTATTAGGTAGCCCTGTCTGACCTTGAAATTTTTGTGGATTTTTATGAGGAAGATGGGCTCGATAGTACTGACCTCCAGGCCACCTGTTTTCCTTGTTCTAAAAATGCTTTTTGAGGTTACTATTTTTCCTCCTGCTGTATATGAGTATTGAATGCCATTGGTCCTTGAATGAGTTCAGTTATTCCTTCAGGCTAGCTGGCTCTAAGGGTCAACCTTGATCATTTGTATTACACACTGTACAATGTCTGTCCTTTTAGGAGCATTTATTCTCCACAGTGTCTGGTGCCTGCTAGATACATCCTTTGGGTGTGCTGCTTGTGTAACTAGCTGAGACCAGGGTAGATGCTGTCTGCCACCTACTACCAGTAGTATTGGTTCTAGATCTTCTTGGGTTGGCATCAGCCATTGTTTGTAACCTACTGTGGGCTACCCACCTGCAGCTACTGCTCTTTATACTGTTTGTGTCTGTGTTTTCTGTGCCTGGGTAGTGTGGAAGGCATCAACCAGTACATAAGGATCAGCTTCCCCCTGCTTAGAGATGACAGCAGCTCCATAGAAGCCCCAATCTCCGTAAGGTTTGCCTCCACTTTCAACTGCTATACCTCCTCTTACAGCTGCTTTATCTTCCTCTAGAGTCTTCTGTAGAAATACTGTAGTGCCTGACCTGTGGTGGCGCAGTGGATAAAGCATCGACCTGGAAATGCTGAGGTCGCCGGTTTGAAACCCTGGGCTTGCCTGGTCAAGGCACATATGGGAGTTGATGCTTCCAGCTCCTCCCCCCTCCTCTCTTTCTCCCTCTCTATCTCTCTCTCTCCCTCTCTCTCTCCTCTCTAAAAATGAATAAATAAAATAAAATTAAAAAAATTAAAAAAAAAAAAAAGAAATATTGTAGTGTGGGCCCAGAATGGCCTCACCCAACCTACCCCTCTACAAGTTGCAAGCTTGTTGGGTTGGGGCAGCTGAGTTTGGGAATACAGTGTTAATGAAACTCCCTGCTTCAGGGATCTCTTGGTCAGGATCTCAGTACAGGTAATATGGCCCCTATTCCAGAGACTAATCCCTCAATCACTGCTGGATACTCAATTTTTATTTCTCTTCAACAAGTTGAGCAGCAGGATCAGATCAACTGTTGCCAACAGTCCCCTCTGCAGAAGATCTTACAGCTGATGAGACCCTGGTCTCAGGGAGAAAGACTGAGAGAGTCTTTTTCTGGAGTTGACTGTGCCCCCCCACAGAAAGTGGCTAAGACCCTTGACCAAATCCAACAATAGACTCACAGGGACCTACATTTTAAGTGTTCATGCTCTAAGCCTCTCTCCTTTCCCCCTGTGGAATCAAGCTAGCAAAGCAGAATATCCAGCACCCAGGCTGGCTGACTGTGAAGCTCCACCCTATCCAATGCACATGAGTCACTGTGCTGGTGCTGATCACATAGAGTGGAACTTGCCTCAGCTGGGTCAGGTGTGAGGGGCCCTTCCTTAGGATACCACTCTAGCAAGGGTTGGTAGGTCCTGAACTGATTCTCCCTGCAGCTGGCCATTGGATATTTTAGCCCTGGGCCTCCTTGGCAGGAACCCAGAGTAGAACAGTGGGAAACCCTGCCCATGACTGGCCCTAAGCATCCTTCTTGGAGCTACAAGCAATCTAGTGTTGTGGCTGCCTCTGCTGGGTCCAGGTGCTCATAGAAATACCAAGCTGCACACTTAGGCTGGCTTTTACCCACACTGGGCATGAGGGAATGTCCGTTTAAAAGGCCAAGGTTCCCTGAGTTCCATCTCCTGCAGCCTCTGTCTGCTGGCTGCTTATTGGGCTTGGCCAATGAAAAATCCTCTGGTAGAGTCTAAAGACTACAGCAATTCAGGGATTAGGAAAGGTGGTTGGTGTGACTCTGCTCCTCGGCCCCAGGTGTCAGTCTGTTCAGACCTTTTTTACAGACCTCAGTAGAGTGTGGCTCCAGGAATTTGATGGGTGTGGCCTCTGAGGCCCAGAAGTGTGGTCTTCCCCTCATACAGACAGTTTCTACTGAGTTTCCTATGAGGTAGAATTGCCACTTTTAGACTCAGAAGCATGTAGGGGAAAGCTCCAGCCTCAACACCAGAAAACTGAGTCACTAACATGCCCCCTGATTCCTGGCCTCTCCAAATGACCTTGTCTCCATGCCTGGGGCAGGAGAGACTCCTGAGGGTGGAGTACTTGCTTTTCCCCAAGGTGATATCAGCTCAGGGAGACTGCTCCACCCAGGAAAGATGGTGATTTCAGTATTGGAGAATGATTCAGCACCAGGGTTCCAGTGGCTGTCCCCCATAGTGTCTCTCCCTAGACCTCTGACTTTATAATCGCCTCACATAACTCTAGTCCTCTCAGCTCTCCCTCCTTCAGAGCCCTGGTATAAAGCCAGCAGCCAGGGCTGGGGCCAAGGCTACCATCAGAGGAGCCTCCCGGCCCTTGCAGGTCTTCATTGGATTCGGACAGTCGGTAAAGAAACAGCGGAGCCAAAAACTGATGGGCCATAGTCTTTAATTCTCGCTTGCACCCAGTGGGCAAGTAAAAATACACACTGGGCTCCAAAACCCAGTCACATTCAGTGCTCACAAAGCTACTGACTTATCCGAATTTTCTAGAATCAAAGGTTTCTAGCTCACCAGACTTATTCACCTCTGTTCCCCATCTCCTTCCTTATCCCAGATACAAACTCTACACAAACTGGCATCTCACTCAGCACTCCGCCATCTTGGCTGCTTCTCCTGGCCTCCTCCACGTGGCCTTTCTCTGCTCTCCTCTGCTCTCTCTTCTAATGATAATCTCAGGAACCAAGAGCGCCAGCTCTCGTGTAGTCTACCCCCCATTTTATATTGTAGCTTCACAACCTCTAATCCAATATACAAAATAGGGAAGTCTCTAATACAAAGTCACTTCTCTGAGGCATGATTGGATTGTACCGCCCCACATCAAAATGGGTAGGAAAGGCTTAATCTCAAAACCAAGCCCCAGGCTACAAGGATTCTATCTGCCCACAGAGACACACATTAATATCACCTGGGTGATAGCCTCCTCGTGGGCAGCGCCATCTTTAACAAAGTGAGCATAATACATTTTATCTGCCCAACAACAAGATAACCTGGACTTGTTATCTTTGAATATATGTATCCTGATTTATTGATGTCGCCTGTTGGGCAGATAAAATGTATTATGCTCACTTTGTTAAAGAGGCCGTTGCCCAGGTGATATTAATGTGTGTTGAGAATCCTTGTAGCCTGGGGCTTGGTTTTGGGATTAAGCCTTTCCCACCCGTTTTGATGTGGGGTGGTACAATCCAATCATGCCTCAGAGAAGTGACTTTGTATTGGAGACTTCCCTATTTTGTATATTGGATTAAGAGTTTGGATTTCTACACTATAAAATGGGGACGGAGCGGGAGCTTGCTCTCTTGGTTCCTGAGATTAGCATGAGAGAGCAGAGAAAGTAGAGCCAGCAGCGGAAGGAGGCCACGTGGAGTAGGCCATGAGAAGCAGCCAAGATGGTGGAGTGCTGAGTGAGATGCCAGTTTGTGTAGAGTTTGTATCTGGGATAAGGAAGGAGAGGAGAATAAGGCTGGTGAGCTAGAAACCTTTGATTCTAGGAAACTCGGATAAATCAGTAGCTTTGTGAGCACTGAATGTGACTGGGTTTTGGAGCCCAGTGTATGTTTTTACTTGCCCGCCGGGTGCAAGCTAGAATTAAAGATGAAGGCCCATCAGTTCTTGGCTCCGCTGTTTCTTTGCCGACTGTCCGAATCCAATGCGAACCTGCATGGGCCAGAAGGCTGCTGTGATAGTGGCCCTGGCCCTGACTGCTGGCTTTACATAGCCCCATTAAAAAAATAATATTATTAAAAAAAAAAAAGATGGTATCTGAGTCTCCAAGTGCTCTTGTCTCTTTCTCACAGACAAAGACTTAGCTCTTTTCACCTTAAAATGCTGTGTGGGTGCCTCCTCTAGGCTCTCGGGCTCTAAGCTGGGGTTCCAGGCCTGGAGCTGAGCACTCACATTTCTCAGGGTGACCTTCCCCACAGTGAGAGTCCCTCCGAACCCTCAGCTGCCACTTGCTCTTGGGAGCAGGGCAGCTCTTTCTGCATATCAGCCCTTCCTATCAGTCCCAGTGTAGCTTCTTCTGTTATCCTTAATTTTAGACTCCTCTTTGTTTAGTCCAAAGCTGTTTTTTCAAGATGATTGTTCTTTGTAAAGCCAGTATCCAAGGCCACTATCACAGCCGCCTGGTCCATGCAAGTTCGCATTGGATTCAGACAGTCGGTAAAGAAACAATGAAGCCAAGAACGGTGGGCCATTAGCTTTAATCCTGGCTTACACCCAGCGGGCAAGTAAAAACACACAATGGGCTCCAAAACCCACTCATTCAGTGCTTACAAAGCTACTGACTTATCCGAGTTTCCTAGAATCAAAGGTTTCTAGATCACCACCCTTATTCACCTCTGTTCCCCATCTCCTTCTCTCTGCACAAACTCTGTACTAACTGGCTTCTCCTTCAACAGTCTGCCATCTTGGCTGCTTCTCCTGGCCTCCTCCACATGGCCTCTCTGTGCTCTCCTCTCTGTTCTCTCCTCTAATGCTAATCTCAGGAACTGAGAGAGTAAGCTCCGGTCTGCCCCACTTTATAGTGCAGAAATCAAAACCTTTAATCCAATATACAAAATAGGGAAGTCTCTAATACAAAGTCACTTACCTGAAGCATGATTAGATTGCACCACCCCACATCCAAAAGGGTGGGAAAGGCTTAGTCTTAAAACCAAGCCCCAGGCTACAAGGATCCTGCCTGCTCACAGCCTGCTCCCAACACACATTAATATCACCTGGGCAACGACTTCTACATGGGCAGCGCCATCTTTAACAAAGTGAGCATAATATATTTTATCTGCCCAACATTTTAAAATTAAGTTGCAGTGCAATTTGTTCCTGGGAGGTGGCAGTTGGAACATCTGCCTACTCTGTCGCCATCTTAGAATCAGTTTTTAATTCCTAAGTTTTCATGTGATTGTGATGTCTTTCTGGAGCTTTTTTATTTTCTTTGTGAACTATGTCTTTTGCACAGACATGGTATTTATTTTATTCTTCCTTGATCACATTTGAGAGTGGTATTTTAAGAAATTTAACAAAAAACAATTAAAAAATAAAAATACAATGAAAATAGAATAATTTATAACATAATGAAAAGTGAAAATGAAAAACTACAAAACAAAGAGCAAAAACCAAGAAAAATCAAAAACAAACAAACACCCACAAAAATAAGAATAAAAATATAAAAATTAATGGAAATAAAATGTAGTAGAAAATTATTGTTTTTGAGAGTTTTTTTATTATTCAAGTAAGTTTCATTGTTTTACTGGTTGGAGCTTTATGAAATGCCTAGTCTGACCTCATGTGAGATGTTGCTGTCCCAATGATGTAGGCAGGACTGCAGTTGTGATGATGGTGAAATGTGTTGTGAGGGCTTTACAGCTTTAGTAATGGTGATCTCAGGTTCCAAGCATTCCTCCTTATGTCTCATCAGACCAGTGGATCAGAGACACAGCACCTCTGTTCTTCAGGCGAGAGATTGGCTCTGGAGAGCTATACGTGTGATAAATCTCTCACTCCCTGTACCTTGTGAGGTAAAGGACGCATGATCTGAAAGACTGAGGGGGCACACTTTGTTTTTGTCTGTCTCTTTCCAAGTGTAGGCTGCTGGTTGACCACAGGAACACTGGCCACAATCTATATTCTTCTGCCACTTTGGTTTAGTATATTCCCTTCTGCTACTCAATCTCACTACTTCTGCCAGCAGAAGACCCAGTTGGTCAGGTTTCTCCATTCTCTGCTCCCCCACAGCAGACAAAAACCTAGACTTTCCAGTTTTTCTCCTCTCCAGATGGAACATGACTGCCCCCCTTCTCAACCCTTCCTACTTTTAGTCAATTTCATACCTAGGTCTTTTCAGGCAAGCCTGCAAGCCAGTTGGGATTCTTTTGCTGCATTATATATGCTTGTTAAAATTTCAAGGGGAGAGACCAAAGATATCTCTCATGCTGCCATTATTCTGAGGATTTCTTTTCTTCAGGTGGGTTTATCTAGACAGCTTTAATAGGTTTTGTTGAGATTACAAAAGCTGAACATCAGTCAAGGATATTGTGTGTCAAGTTGGGATCATAGACAAAGGTGAAAGTAAAATGAACCTAGAGCTTTGTTTTTATTGAGGGGATTCAATGTGATTTAATAATAAATTCAGAAGAGGGAAGTACTGGTGGGAAAACAGAGAAAACCTATTGAATTTCTCTGTGCTGCCTGAGCTGTGGTGGTACAGTAGGGAAGTATTGACCCGGGATGCTGAGGTCACTGGTTCAAAATCCCAGGCTCACTTGGTCAAGGCACATATAGGAGTTGATGTTTCCTGCTCCTCCCCCTTCCTCCCCCCTCTGTCTCTTTCCCCTTTCTAAAATGAATAAATAAAATCTTTTCCAAAAAATGTCTGTACTGAGAGGTTATTAGGTCAAGGCAGGAACATCTTTCCCAAAGGAGAGTTTGAAATAGGCCCAGGCCTGGGAAGACAGAAACAGGGATAGCGATCAGCAAGAGGAAAAAGCCTGTACAAAATCCTAGGAGGGCTGCTGAGTTGGAAGGAGAATAGCCAGTCCCATGCTGAAAATATAGAATAAAGGAGTAGGTAGGAGAACAGTGTGAGCCTATGTGTATCTAGTTCAGATGTGGTGGTTAATAAGAACTTGGGAAAGCAAGAAATAGGATGGGAAAATGTGCTGTGGATGCAGAAATTGGGGGTGTTCAGTGTATTAGAATGGAGTATATATACTGCTCACAAAAATTAGGGGATATTTTATCACTTCATATTTATTTTGGAACATCCCCTAATTTATGTGAGCAGTATATATACACCTGTGCAGGAGCATGAGGAAGTTTGTGCCTGAAGCAAGGTCTTCTAGCACAGAATTTTCCCAGCTCTACTCAAAGAAAACTCTAGACTTCTATGGCTAGTGTCAGGTCAAACTGCCCCAAAAGATAAGAAAGAGTGCTGGACTAAAAGGACTCTGGGTTTTTAGTCTTTTTTTTCTTTTTTTTTTTTTTTCAACTAGACTACTCTTCCTTTATCATGTTCATGGAGTGGATTAGTGTGGAAGGCTTTATTGAAGTAAGAGGTTTCACCTTTAAAATTTTGTCAACAATAGACTACTAGTAGATACAGGATACATCATGGGGATGTTCCAATTAGATATAGGATGTATAGAATGGCTTCATGGACTCCTACCCTCCTGAACCCAAGGTTGCTTCCAGTCCCTTGCACTATTTGGCATAAACAACTTTAGTTACTACAGAATTGCCAGCTGCCAGCTGCCTAAACAAGGATAAAGAAAGTAAGTGTCTAAATATAAGTGGATGTATGTGTGGCCTTGCTGAGGATGCCAGGAGAAGAGTATTAAAAGTAACTCGAGATGGCATATAAATGCTTGTACTCAACAAGAAATCCACAAATCAGAATTATTTTCATTTCATATATATAATGACTGGAATGTACCATTCATTCACTGATTCCAAATGTGAAGCTTGCTGTAAAGCCAAATGCCAGGGCCACCATCAGAGCAGCCCGGCCCATGCAGGTTCGCACTGGATTTGGACAGTCGGTAAAGAAACAATGGAGCCAAAAACTGATGGGCTGTCATCTTTAATTCTAGCTTGCACCCGGCGGGCAAGTAAAAAACACACACTGGGCTCCAAAACCCACTCACATTCAGTGCTCACAAAGCTACTGATTTATCTGAGTTTTCTAGAATCGAAGGCTTCTAGTTCACCAGACTTATTCACCTCTGTTCCCCATCTCCTTCCTTCTCCCTGCATAAACTCTACACAAACTGGCCTCTCACTCAACACTCCATCATCTTGGCTGCTTCTCCTGGCCTCTTCCACGTGGCCTTTTTCTGCTCTCTGCTCTGCTCTCTCCTCTAATGCTAATAATCCCAGGAACTGAGAGCGCAAGCTCCTGTTCTGCCCCTATTTTATATTGTAGCTTCACAACCTTTAATCCAATATACAAAATAGGGAAGTCTCTAATTACAAAGTCACTTTCTGAGGCATGATAGGATTGTACCACCCCACATCAAAAAAGGTGGGAAATGCTTAATCCCCAAACCAAGCCCCAGGCTACAAGGATTCTGCCTGCCCACAGCCTACAGAGACACACATTAATATCACCTGGGCAACAGCCTACACGTGCGCAGCACCATCTTTAACAAAGTGAGCATAATATATTTTATCTGCCCAACAGCTGCCCACTGTCTGGGCCCTTTGCCTCCATGAAAGAAACCAATAGTACTCCAACTGCTCATGTAACTTCGGAATTCCTCTGGGAATCTATTATTGACTGTCATTATGGACACCTTTTCCCTGGGCCTCAACAGGATAGTCTATAATACTTCCACCCCAAAGTAAATGTCACAAGTGCCATCTCCATGGATTTTTAATTCACCTTGAAATAATCTGCAACGGGGGTCAATCCTGTATCCCAAACAGTATCTGGTTGCAATGTAGTACAAAAGTTGTAGCCACAGGACACTTGCCTCTGTTGCACTAAAAACTCAGAAACGCCAGAGGCAGTGAGAGCCTGGAACAGCATACGGACAGTTTTTTTAAGCATACCCATACCTAGCCCTTTGTCTGCAGAGTCTGAGGTGATTAGTCTTGCGACTTCCCTGTAAGGCCAGGAACCCCCATCGTGGCCATTCTCGTGCAGGTTCCCATTGGATTCAGGCAGACGATAAAGAAATGGCGGAGTCGGAGGATGGTGGGCCATCCTATTTATTGGTGTCTCACCAAGACAGGCAAACCACAAAAGAAGACAAGGGAAAAGCAGAAAACCAGCTTTTTCCATGAAGGGCAAGGGGTCAGGGAAGCCCCTGCAATTGTGATAGCAGGAACTGTGTGAGCCAGCTCCTGGTCTGCCCCACTTTATAGTATAGAAAACCCAAAACCCCTAATCCAATATACAAACAAGGAAGTCTCTGATACAAAGTCACTTATCCGAGGCATAATTGGATTCCTCATGAGAGTGCACCACCCAGATCATACAATCAGTCAAGGGTGTGGGGAAAAGCCCAGTCTCAAAACCAAACCCTAGGCTACAACGACCCTGCCTGCCCACAGTCCATCCCCCATACCCAACACAAACCACAAGCGAGCAAACATATATATCATATTTACAAACTCATTTGACCAACATTCCCCCTTCTGATTTCACCCTCCTTGCAGCTGCACACACCCTTCCATTTATTTTTTTTAGTTTGATATATTTATTTTTAACTGAATTTATTTGGGTGACATTGGTTCGTAAAAACACACAGGTTTCAAGTGTAAAACTCAATGAAACATCTTTTGCACACTGCATATTGTGCCCATTGCCCCAAACAAAGTCTCTTCTGTCCTTATTCCCCCCTCTTTGCATACTTCCACCAACCCCTAACCCCCTTTCCCTCTGGCTATCACCACACTATTGTCTGTGTCTATAGGTTATGTATATATGGGTTTTTTGGTTAATTTCTTCACTTTTTTTTTAAATCCAGTCTCCCTCACCCCTCCCTTCTGACAGCTGTCAATCTGTTCCATGTGCCTATGCCTTGGTTTCCATTTTGTTCATCAGTTGGTTTTGTGCACTATATTTGACATATGTTGGGCAGATAAAATATATTATGCTCACTTTGTTAAAGATGGCGCTGCCCACGTGGAAGCCTGTCACCCAGGTGATGGTATTGGTTGCCCTTCTTGCTTGGGATGGGCGTGATTATATTAGTGTGTGTTGGGGGAGGGTTGGGCTTGGTTTTAGGACTAAGCCTTTCCCACCCTTTTTGATGTGGGTGGTGCACTCTCATGAGGAATCCCATTATGCCTGAGATAAATGACTTTTTATCAGAGACTTCCTTGTTTGTATATTAGATTAAAGGTTTTGATTTCTACATTATAAAGTGGGGCAGACCGGGAGCTTGCTCTCTCTGTTTCCTGAGATTAGCATTAGAAGAGAGAGCAGAAAAAGGAGAGCAGAGAAAGGCTACACGGAGGAGGCCAGGAGAAGCAGCCAAGATGGTGGAGTGCTGAGGGAGAAGCCAGTTAGTGCAGAGAGAAGGAGATAGAGAACAGAAGTGAATGAGACTGTGAGAATGGTGAGCTAGAAACCTTTGATTCTAGGAAACTCAGATAAGTCAGTGGCTTTGAGAGCTCTGAATGGAAAGGGAAGTGTTTTCCCACTGTGTGTATTTCTTGCCCGCCGGGTGCAAGCTAGGATTAAAGCTAATGGTCCACCAGTTATTGGCTCCATTGTTTCATTACCATCTGTCTGAATCTAATGCAAACTTGCATGGGCCAAGCGGCTGTGATGGTGGCCGCGGCTGTGATGGTGGCCACGGCTACTGGCTTTACATTTGGCGTAGTCTGTGGCAGGATTCAGAATTCGGTATGGAGCCAACACCACCTTTGAGCAGTGGAGTAGAGGACTGGCTGCTGTTCTAGTTGCCATGTCTGTCCTTTTGGGGAACATAGGCTGGCTGACTTTTACAGCCATGCATGAGGAAACTGAGAGTTCTGTGGAAGAGGCTGCACAGGACCTGCAAACTGAGCAGTGGAAGGAGCTGGAGCAAATGTGGGAGAAACAGATGCTGACCCTGGAGCTGGAGGAAGCGCTAGAGGTAGAGGCTGACCAGGTTTGCAAGATTTAACTGGAAATGGAGCAACTGCTGGAGAAGGAATCACAGGTTCGTGAGTTGCAGACTACCCTGGATGTTGTGGAGAACCAGCAGCGGCAGGAGGCCGGGGCTAAGGCTGGGGCTGGGGCCACAAGGCCCGCAGAGCAGAAAGTGGCAGCAGCCCCAGGGCTCAAGTCCGGCAGCAGGAGCTGGTGTTTTCAGTGCCTCTTTGGAGGATGAGGAGAATCGGGCTGGAGTTGCAATCTGCAGTCTCCAGAAGATGAGAGCCCAGCTGGAAGGAGTACCTGCTATGCTCCTGGTAGGTCTGTGATTTTGGGACATAGGGTTGAATGCTACTATGCTCTCCAGAGCAGAGATGGAAATGCTGACTGCCATTTGCATGTGCTCCTCTTTGAGACAGTATAAGACCTGCCAGGATGACAGGGATGAGGGGGGTGGCTAAGGCCCCATGTGTGTGGACTGATTTCCTGGACTACGACTGGAGTGGGCACTGGTTCCTGTGTTGAATGGACTTATGAATTTTGGACAATGTGAAATACCCTGATGGGGTGGGGGGGGAGCTTTACTAGAGGCTTTTCCCCTGCCCCAGGAAGATTTTCCCATGGCTAGAAAGAAGACAGAAGACATTTTGTACTTTTGGCAAAGTGCTCAGAGACTGGTAAAATCTACCTTTGTAATTGTTGAAATTGTATGATTTGTTATGTATTTGTAATTTGTGTAATGTTCTAATTTCCTTGCACAGGGATGCCGGTGGTGTAGATTGTGGGTAGTAAAGTCAGCATAGGGGTGGATTGTTGGGCAGAAAAATATATTATGTTCATTTTGTTAAAGATGGCACTGCCCATGTGTAAGCCTGTTGCCCAGGTGATGATATTGGTTGCCCTTCTTGCTTGGGATGGGTGTGACTATATTAATGTGTGTTGGGGGTGGGCTGTGGGCAGGCAGGATTCTTGTAGCCTGGGGCTTGGTTTTGGGACTAAGCCTTTCCCACTTTTTTGATGTGGGTAGTGCACTCTCATGAGGAATCCCATTATGCCTCAGATAAGTGACTTTGTATCAGAGACTTCCCTGTTTGTATATTGGATTAAAGGTTTTGATTTCTACACTATAAAGTGGGGCAGACCGGGAGCTTGCTCTCTCTCAGTTCCTGAGATTAGCATTAGAGGAGAGAGCAGAAAAAGGAGAGCAGAGAAAGGCCACATGGAGGAGGCCAGGAGAAGCAGCCAAGATGGTGGAGTGCTGAGGGAGAAGCCAGTTAGTGCAGAATTTGTGCAGAGAGGAAATGGGAAACAGAGGTAAATAAGGCTGGTGAGGTAGAAACCTTTGCTTCTAGGAAACTCGGATAAGTCAGTGGCTTTGGGAGCTCTGAATGGAAAGGGAAGTATTTTCTCACTGTGTATATTTCTTGCCTACTGGATGCAAGCTAGGATTAAAGGTGATAGCCCACAGTTTTTGGCTCCATTGTTTCAATACTGTCTATCTGAATCTAATGCGAACCTGCATGGGCCAGGTGGCTGTGATGGTGGCCACGGCTACTGGCTTTACAACATATAAGTCAGATCATATGGTATTTGTCTTTCTCTGCCTAGCTTATTTCACTTTATATAATACTCTCCAAATCTATTCATGCTGTTGCAAAAGGTAAGATTTCCTTCCTTTTTATATCCACATAGTATTCCTGTCTTCTTCTCATGGATATTCCTGACCTATCTGGGCTGTTGGACCCTAGTGACCAGCACCAATCATTCACATAGTCCCAAATTCTATGTGAGGTTCCTCTGCACACTGGGGAAAATCCCCAGCCTCTAGTAGGCATAAAGGCAGCTTCCAGCCCTGGCATACCAGTAGAGGAGTCAAGAGATGTAACTTATCTGAGTGATGCAGGGAGCCAACTTTACTCTTGCTGACAGAGGTAGCGGGACTCTAAGGTTAGGGAAGGGTATCTGGCATGCCACTGAATCATTCATCAGACAGACTCTGCAACTTCCAGTTGGTGAGAATGATCAGAGATTTCCCCAGCATATTCCTTTTCCTTATTCTGTATCTTTCCCCTCCCCACCTTCTCTTCTTTGGGTTCTTTCCCCCTAAACTGAACTCTTTTTTAAAAAATTTTTTTTATTTATTCATTTGAGAGAGGAGAGAGAGAGAGACAGAGAGAGACAGAGAGGAGAGAGAGACAGGGGAGGAGCTGGAAGCATCAACTCCCATATGTGCCTTGACCAGGCAAGCCCAGGGTTTCGAACCGGCGACCTCAGCATTTCCAGGTCGACGCTTTATCCACTACGCCACCACAGGTCAGGCCTAAACTGAACTCTTGACACAGAGCCCTGGCTGCCATTATGCCTCGGGCTCTCTGAACTTGGTGTTGCTTGTGATCTCACTCATGGACTCTGTCAGTCATTTTCCCCTCAATCTTTCAATGCCCCTCATGGCTGAGGGTGTTCTATCTAGTCACCTTCCCTGAATCCTTGCTTCTCAAAGTAAAAGGGAAATGTCTTGTAAACATTTCAGAATTTCAAATTTTTAACTCATGCCTAGAGGAAGCCTGTTACTCAGCCCACCACTGCATAAATCCTGCTTTATATAGGTGAGGAATGAAGTTAATGTTCGGTTTAATGCAATTAGAAAATCGGGAGATATAAATTAAAACAACAGTGAGACAGTATTTTTACACATAATTTCAACCCAAACTTAAAAGAATAATGAAACATCTTTGAGAGTGAATGGTATTCACATACAATAATTGTGCATATGAAAATTTTTGGACATTTTAGCAATATTGATAAAAATTTAAAATATTCACACTCGTTTTTCTTTAACCTAATAACCATGTTAATATGTTAGCTATGGTTACCTCTTAGTAGAAGGATAAATTTTGGAGAAACTTTATAAATGAGAAAATTATGGCCCTGGCCGGTTGGCTCAGCAGTAGAGCGTCGGCCTAGCGTGCGGAGGACCCGGGTTCGATTCCTGGCCAGGGCACACAGGAGAAGCGCCCATTTGCTTCTCCACCCCTCCACCGCGCTTTCCCTCTCTGTCTCTCTTCCCCTCCCGCAGCCAAGGCTCCATTGGAGCAAAGATGGCCCAGGCGCTGGGGATGGCTCTGTGGCCTCTACCCCAGGTGCTAGAGTGGCTCTGGTCGCAACATGGCGATGCCCAGGATGGGCAGAGCATCGCCCCCTGGTGGGCAGAGCGTCGCCCCTGGTGGGCGTGCCGGGTGGATCCCGGTCGGGCGCATGCGGGAGTCTGTCTAACTGTCTCTCCCTGTTTCCAACTTCAGAAAAATGAAAAAAAAAAAAAAGAAAGAAAGAAAAATAAATGAGAAAATTATCTATGTTTACAAGTTTTTCCCAATAGAATATATGCATTTATGCACTATTACCTTTGTAATGAAATTATTTAAATACAACAACAGCAGATAAAGTTGTGAATTAGCCAGTTGAAGTAACAGACAATAACTGAATTTAAATGGCTTAAGTTTTTTTGTTTTTTTTTTTAATTGTGCGTGCAAATTTGCATTGAGTTAGGCAGGAGATTTTTTCTATCTGGTAACTCAGGGATCTGGGATACCTCAAGGTTTTAGTTCCATTCCACCATCTTAACATAAGGATTCTGTGTTTGCTGTTGAAGGAAACTTGAAGGATGGAACTGTCACACTGGCTCCCAAATGCCTGGATGTGAAAATGCTTCTGCTCATAGCTCAGTGACAATAGGTATCACATGACCCTTCTAATTGCAAATGGACTGGCAATGTAGTTTTTCTAGATGCCCACAAAGGAGAAGAAGACAAGATATGGATGAGATCCTATAATCTCTCCCATATTATACTGTTACATATTAGGCTGGGAACTGTCATGATGCCTGCTTGAGGCTGGGGATTTTCCCCAGTGTGCAGAGCAACCCCACATAGAGGTTGGGACTATGTGAATGATTAGGGCTGGTGACTGGGGACCAACAGCCCAGATAGGTCAGGAATATCCATGCGAAGAAGACGGGAATACTATGTGGATATAAAAAGGAAGAAAGTCTTACCTTTTGCAACTAATTATAATACAATTATAATTTATTATGATATTAACCTTTATTTCATGTAGGAATTCTTAAGAAGGTCAAATTTGCCTTAAATTCTCCAACTTTTTCAGATGACTGCTATATGACAGGTGATTTCAAATACAGAATCACTTGTAAATATTACAGTGTACTGTAAATATTAACCGAAAGGGTCTGCCATCATCATTCAATAACACTTTTCTAGCCTGATCAGGCGGTGGCGCAGTGGACAGAGCATCGGACTGGGATGTGGAGGACCCAGGTACGAGACCCCGAGGTTGCCAGCTTGAGCGCGGGCTCATCTGGTTTGAGGAAAGCTCACCAGCTTGGACCCAATGTTGCTGGCTTGAGCAAGGGGTTACTCGGTCTGCTGAAGGCCCACGGTCAAGGCACATATGAGAAAGCAATCAATGACAACTAAGGTGTTGCAACAAAAAACTAATGATTGATGCTTCTCTTCTCTCTTCATTCCTGTCTGTCTGTTCCTATCTATCCCTCTCTCTGACTCTCTCTCTGTCTCTGTAAAAAAAAACAACACAAAAACAAAAACAAACAAACAAAAAAACACTTTTCTTCACTTCCCTTTGAGGTAACTAGTATAAGCTCAATTGGGTAAGCATTTTGTCCTTCCTTTTGTTGCATGTCCAAATTCTTCTAAGACTCTGCTACCGTCTACATGACTGAACATACCTGAACAACTTTATGGGTGTTATCAGGCACACTGAAAAGGATCCTTTTCTTGTGGGACAGATACGTAGACAAAAAACAGTGGAAAAATAGATCTTTTTTTCTTTGTCTTTTTTTAACTAGGGTGAGCATGCTTATCAAGAAACCATTTTTCACCTGTAAGAGGCCTCCAACTTTTGAGGCATTTAGATATTTGTTCCACAGTGATTGCCATGGTTTTTTCTTATCTACCACTTATGAGGGAGGCCTTGGGATTTGACCACCTAGATAAGCTAATTCATCTGTGTTATGTGTTCAGTGGCCAGTTTCAAATAAGACACCTCATTAAAACAATTCAATTAAAAAATGGAGAGAGGACCTGAACAGACATTTCTCCCAGAGGACATACAAATGGCCAACAGATATATGAAAAGATGCTCATCTTCACTAGCTATTAGAGAAATGCAAATCAAAACTACAATGAGATACTACGTCACACCTGTTAGACTGCCCGTTATCAACAAGACAGGTAATAACAAGTGTTGGAGAGGCTGTGGAGAAAAAGGAACCCTCATTCACTGCTGGTGGGAATGTAAAGTAGTGCAATCATTATGGAAGAAAATATGGTGGTTCCTCAACAAATTAAGAATAGAACTACCAATATGACCCAGCAATCCCTCTACTGGGTATATACCCCCAAAACTCAAAAGCATTGGTACGTAAAGACACATGCAACCCCATGATCATCACAGCATTATTCACAGTGGCCAAGACATGGAAATAATCAAAGTCTCCCTTAACAGAAGATTAAATAATGGAATAGTATATATGTACCACATAGGAAATGGTGACATAGTGCCATTTTTGACAACATGGATGGACCTTGAGAGCATTATACTGAGTGAAATAAGTTAATCAGAAAAAGCTAAGCACTGTATGATTTCACACATAGGTGGGATATAAAACTGAGACTCATGGACATAGATAAAAGTGAAGTGGTTACCAGAGGAAGAGGAACTTGGAAAGAAGGGGGGTGTAAAAAGGGACAAATATACCATGACAGAAAATTATTTGACATTAGGTGATGGATATAAAGCATAAACAACAGTTGAAATGCTATAGAAACATTTACCTGAAACCTATGTACTCTTATTGATCAATGTCACCCTGTTAAATTTAATTTTCTAAGTAAAATATTTAAAAATGCTGCTATAAATATCAGGTATTTTCAAAAACTAACTTCAGGTTTACACCCCAAAATTGGTAGATTATGGGTCAAATCAGATTTTACTTACCAGTTCATTTGGAAAATGTTTTAAGAATGTGTTGTAAACATCCAGTAGGTTGGCCAAGTATCTATAGGTCACTGTTCAAATTCAAAGGGACATTTTCCATCAGAGGTGTTCTAGGGTAAGTGATGGATGATAGTAAGACTTTAGCAGGGAGTAGAAATGCTCTCTGTTAAGGAGGGGGCAGGAGATTTGGGTATGGTTCCAGTGTGAGTGGGCACGGCCTTCAGAGGAGGTAACAGTGACAAGCTGGTCAGCAAGTTAGGTTCCAGATTTGGACAGGGAACAAAGGGGAAGAACAAGGGAAGAAAAGGGGAAGAGTGTTGTCATGTGGGAAAGTGCTGAGACTGGACAAAAATGCCGGCACCTCAGCTTTCAAGGAATCCTGGGACTTGGGCAGGGGGCCCTTAAGTAAAGAAAGCCCACATACAGTCCCCATACGTGTTTGATTCACATTGTCACCTTTCTTCCTTAGGCCTGTTTTTAGCCACAGGGTGCCTCTTTTTGCCACCTGAGAAACATCATGAAGTACTGAGAAGGAAAATTATTTATGAGTGAGAAGGTCAGGCACAGTCTGTAAATAGCTTGGACTTTACATGAATTCAGACTAGGGATCTAATCTCCACTTGACACTTACTAGCCATGTGATCCTGGGAAAATTACCAGGCTCTATGTGCCCCAGGTTCATTACCTGTGAAGTGAGTGAGTTTGGTAAGCCCTGTATTGTAGGACTGCAGGATGTAGAGTATATATGTAAAACACCTCATCCAGTGTCTGGTGTATAGTGGAACTTTGATAAATGCCTGTTATTTCTAGTATTATCTCCAAGCCCTACTCTCTTCTATTCTAGAAGTGTTTTGTTCTTGTTATCTAGTACATCTCAGAGAATATTCAGCTTAATAGGACACGGAATACTAAACCAGTCAAAGATTCTGCTTTGTTAATAAAACTCAGTATATTTTCCTTCCTTCTTAGAGGATACATTTCTAAATTTGGGTGTGGGGAAGTCTTCCCCAGTTGGATACTAGTCAAAGCTCCTAAAATTTGAATCAAAGACCAAGTCTGTCCCTTCTTCACAGCTGCTCTTCCATCCAATCTTTTTTTATTTTTCATTTACTCCCAACAAAAATCTATACATTGCTTAAAATTGCCCAAATTACATTAAAGGTAATCTAATTAAAATGACTTCTAATGGAGTCATCTCTGGCTATCCCAGGCCATATGTTTTGCACAACATCCAATAATAGTCAAGCCACTGCCACCACTCAGCTTTATTATAATTAACCCCCACAGAGGGAATCACAGTTTTCCAAAGCTCCAAACTGCCTTGGCTCAGGCCATTTTCAATTGAGTGCTCTTTCCTGCAGCTCCAGTGCCTCTGTCCTTTTTTTACTTGTTCTAGAGGACTTAGGGGATACCTCACCACCTTCCTTATATGACTGTGGCTCCTATACCATAATTCTGTGGGTGGGTCTGTCCTACTTATACTAGTGTCCCCACTGCTAACATAGGATCTTCCGAACAGCAGAGTTTCAGTGAATGCTTAGGATAAAAATGAGCCAGTGAGAAGAGATTTTATTTATTACTATTTATTTTTCTATATTTTTGAAGAAGGTAAGAAAATCCAGGTATATATTTTTTAATTTTACAGAATGACAGACTAAAAATGATGCAAAAATTCAAAATTTAGCTATTTTGTTTTTCTCTATTTTGCTGCTAAGTTCTTTTACATTTCAAAAAGAATTCTTATTATAATGCCATGTTATCTCATTACAGACTACAGATAAAATACAAGAATCCCTATTTGTTTTAAAAAATAGCAAAAGTCTCTTAACATTGATAATAGCAATAAATATGTGACCTATGTCATTTGTAAACTTAGATTCTGAAGCTGATAAACATTCTCATTACAAACTACAGATAAAATATAAGAATTCCCTATTTGTTTTACAAAATAGCAAAAGTTTTTCTCTTAACATTGATAATAGCAATAAATATGTGACCCTATGTCATTTGTAAACTTAGATTCTAAAGCTGATAAACATTCTCATTACAAATTACAGATAAAATATAAGAATTCCCTATTTGTTTTACAAATAGCAAGTCTTTCTCTTAACATTGATAATAGCAATAAATGTGTGACCTATGTCATTTGTAAACTTAGATTCTGAAGCTGATAAACATTCTACTTAAAGTAACATTTTAAAATACCAAAAAAATACAAAAAAAAAGATACATTTCTAAGTCACCCCAATGGAACAAAAACAAAAAGATGTTATTCACTATGATTCCTTCAACTCCAGTTTGGCCCTCCACTACTTAGATCATTGACTTCTCTCTTAAAAGGCAAAATAAAGAATCTACCTTGGACTTCACTCAGGGCAGGAAGAGCTACTGGCCATGACAGTATCATCTGTGGTGCCAATTCTGGCCTGGGATTTCTGTTCCTCATCTTTCAAAGCCTCTTCATACAACTGTGGGAAGGATCTGGGGTCACTCCCATCGATTTGGGCCAAAAACTTCAGGACTTCCATCTTGCTCGTTTCAGCATGTGCCCTGGGACCCCACAGGAACTCGTAGCATGCAGGCTGGCTGTTCGGAACCTGCCGGCACTCAAGATACTGTTCCTGCACCCAATTTTTAGTGATAAGTTCCCAGGGTTCCCCATATATACAATGATCTTGCCCAGGATACACCCCCATGACACTCAGTGCTTCCCATATCTTATCTTCAGAAACACAATCACCCTCCATGAAGATCATACTAAGGACGAGTATCAGAAGGCCAGTCTTGGGCATACTGTGCTCATTGCCCACCACTAACCCATCATAGGTGAGGCCCAGGTTTGTGACTAGGACATAGGACTGGCTGGTGGGATCCACTTCCTTCATGTCAATGCCATAAACCAGCTGCGCGCACTCCAAGGCTTCCCTAAAGATTATAGCAAAGTGGTTTTGGTACTCTTTGGTGATACTACTCAGCATTTCTGCCTTTGTGGTCAGCTCCTTTTTGCGATATTTCAGGAGCAGAAACCCCACCAAATTAGATACAAGGTTATCAATCACATATCTGGCCACAAACTCTGTTTCTGGCAGAGATTGCATGGTGCTTGGGCCCGCTTCTTCTTGGCTGCTGGATTGGCTTAATGGAGTGACATGGGCAGTAGGGGAGAGGCCCACAGTTAGAGGGCTCTGGGAAAGATTATCTGTCCCACTAGAAGAACGACTTTCCTCTGAGGTGCTTGAGTTACTTGAAATCAGAAGACAGCAAGAGGAAGAGGAGGAGTATGAGAAAGAGGAAGGAAGGGAGGAGGAGCAGGTAGAGGAGGTTGAGGAAGTATCCCCCTGTGCATCCACAAGGCGCTGTGCATCGCTATCAGATACGCGTCGACGCTTTGGAGCTCGAGGCATGACAACTTTTCAAGCAGCCACGGCAGTGTGGGTAGGAGATGAGTAATGGGGCTCCACAGACCTGAGAGAGAGAGGAAGTGTAAGTGGCCTTAGCTGAGAAGCACACCCTTGGCAGTTCTGACAAAGGTGACCTGCAATTCTTCCCTTTAGGGGTGCTCACAAGCCCCATTGGGATCACTCCACCCGGGAGCCGGGAGGCCTGTCCCTTACAATCCTGAAGGAGGAAGTCATATGGTTCCTCAAGATACAGTTAGCAAGGCCTGATGACAGTGTGGTGGGGTCAGGTCAGGTGCTGTAGGGTCTCCTCTACTCTGATGTGGGGGAGACCCTGGGGACACATTCAGGGCAGGAACCTCACCTCGACTGCTGGCACTTCCTGGACCTCCTCTGCTCTGTGACGTGTGTTTGCGTGCCTCAGACCAAGGCCTTTACCTCCTGGTTCCTGGAGCTCCTATAACAGGAAACAAGGGAGCACCTCAGCATTCAGAGGGCAAGCACAGCCATGGACCTCCAGAGCTGTCAAGAGAGAGTCCAGACTCTGTGAGGTCACCACTGTTCTGCGGTAGATGGTCCCCTCTGTGCTCACTCAAGGTCCTCACCTTCCCCCTGACAGGGCCTGTGACACCCCCTCTGTCTGCCTAAGGCAAAACTCTCAGAACAATGCTACACACGCTTGAGACTGAACAGAAGAATGTGAGGGGGCCCCACGTCTGCTCACATTTGCCCACAATTTCCCACGGGGGACAGCATGACATGGACGAACTGTGCAAGGTATGTCTGTCCTGGAATGGGGAGTCCTCTCATTCTTAACCTTGATGTCTTACCAGGTCTGGGATAACTCCCTGTGTGGACCTCAGGCCACTTTCATTGAGACTAAACTCTCACCTTCATAAAACATGAAGCAGGACATGAGAGACACCACAGATAGCCACCATGTACTGCCTCTCATGGCAGACAAAAGTGGCAAAATGGGGCTGGGATTCCATATATTCTGATGTGAGGTTTCTCCTCAGTCATCCTGAGTTTTGGGAGGAAAGGAGCAAGACTTGGGAGCAAGGGAGCAGTTAGGCTCCCTATGCTCTGGGTATCAGGGCTACCTCTGTCTTCCCTCAGAGTCCTCACCTTTAAAGAACTCAGGGCTTGAAACTCCTTCACTTGGTGACATGAATGTAGCCCCCTTAATCTAAATCTGTCAGCTACCTGAGGCTCATCACCTCAGAAAAAAGGAGGGAACTCTCAGTCGAAAACCCTGCCTGGTGTCTCTTAGAAATGAAAGTGGCAGTGGGGTGGATTTCTGTGAGACCCAAACTTGTTCTGGAGTAGAATTCCCCCTAATTCCTTCCTCAGATTCAAAAGAGCTTGATTCCTTGTAGTGCTTCAGTGCCCTCCCTCTGCTGGCCATATGCCATATGCCATATGCTTGGTGTAAGGCCCCACCTCTGGCAGATTCTCTAGAGCAAATAGAGTGGTAGTCTCAAAAGAAAAGCTATTCCGCTAATCCCAGGGCTGAGAAGAGGTGTGGATTTCTGTAGGGTCTCCACTGTTGTACGGTCTAGTCCCCTAAATCGTCCCTTAGGGTCCTACCTTAATTTAGAAGGTGCTATGCCCACACTCTGCAGATCTGAAGTCTTGTTTCTTATATCAAACCCCCAGAGTCTCTGAGACCCGGATGCGGAAGTCAGGGAATGCCGCCACCCGAGAGGCCTGAGGCCTCCCTCTGCTTATCTGAAGCCTCGCTCCTTATATTAAACCTCCAAAATGTCCAGATCTGGATGCGATAGGAAAGAAACAGCATTGACTCCCAGGGCTGACTATGTTCTAGGTCCAAGGATCCCTGATTACTCCCTCAGGGCCTCCTACTTGACGCTGCCGTATTTTGGGCCTGCCCTCTTCTGATATGAAGTCCCGCTCTTTATAACAAACCCCCAGAGTCTCTGAGACCCGGATGCGGAAGTCAGGGAATGCCGCCACCCGTGAGGCCCGAGGCTGCCCTCTGCTTAGCTGAAGCCTGGCTCCTTATATTAAACCTCCAAAATATCTCAGATCTGGATGAGATAGGAAAGAGACCCAGGGCTGACTCTGTTCTAGCTCCCAGGGTCCCTGGTTACTCCCTCAGGGCCCTCTCCTTGACGCTGCCAGCTGCCATATTTTGGGGCCGCCCTCTTCTGATATAAAATCCTGCTCTTTATAGAAAACCCCCAAAGGCCCTGGCCGGTTGGCTCAGCGGTAGAGCGTCGGCCTGGCGTGCGGGGGACCTGGGTTCAATTCCCGGCCAGAGCACATAGGAGAGGCGCCCATTTGCTTCTCCACCCACTCCTCTTTCCTCTCTGTCTCTCTCTTCCCCTCCCGCAGCCAAGGCTCCATTGGAAAAGATGGCCCGGGCGCTGGGGATGGCTCCTTGGCCTCTGCCCCAGGCGCTAGAGTGACGCCCCGGAGGGGCAGAGCATCGCTCCCTGGTGGGCAGAGCGGCACCCCTGGTGGGCGTGCCGGGTGGATCCCGGTCGGGCGCATGCGGGACTCTGTCTGTCTCTCCCCGTTTCTAGCTTCAGAAAAAAATACAAAAAAAAAAAAAAAAAAAAGAAAACCCCCAAAGTCTCTCAGACCAGAATGTGGAAGTCAGGAAAGGCCGCCTGTGGTCGTCTGCCCAGGAGGCCTGCCCGATTGACTCTGAGAGGATTCTGGGCCCACCCTCTGCCAACCTGCGGCCTCGCTCCTTATACCAAACTGCCAGGGTCTCTGAGACCCGGATGCGGAAGTCAGGGAATGCCGCCGCCCGTGAGGCCTAAGGCCGCCCTCTGCTTATCTGAAGCCTGGCTCCTAATATTAAACCTCCAAAATGTCCAGATCTGGATGAGATAGGAAAGAGACACAGCACTGCCTCCCAGGGTGACTCTGTTCTAGCTCCTAGGAACACTGGTTACTCCCTCAGGGCCGTCTCCTTGACGCTGCCATATTTTTGGCCCACCCTCTTCTGATATGAAGTCCCGCTCTTTATAGAAAACCCCCAGAGTCTCTGAGACCAAGACGCAGAAGTCAGGAAACGCCGCCTGTGGTCATCCTACCGGATTGACTCAGGAGGATCCTGGGTCAGCCCTCTGCCAACCTGCGGTCTCGCTCCTTATAAACCCCCAGAGTCTCTGAGACCCGGATGCGGAAGTCAGGGAATGCCGCCACCCGTGAGGCCCGAGGCTGCCCTCTGCTTAGCTGAAGCCTGGCTCCTTATATTAAACCTCCAAAATGTCTCAGATCTGGATGAGATAGGAAAGAGACCCAGCACTGACTCCCAGGGCTGAATCTGTTCTAGCTCCCAGGGTCCCTGGTTATTCCCTCAGGGCCCTCTCCTTGACGCTGCCATATTTTGGGCCCGCCCTCTTCCGATATCAAATCCTGCTCTGGCCCTGACCGGTTGGCTCCGTGGTAGAACTTCAGCCTGGCGTGCAGGAGTCCCGGGTTTGATTCCCGGCCAGGGCACACAGGAGAAGCGCCCATCTGCTTCTCCACCCCTCCCCATCTACTTCCTCTCTGTCTCTCTCTTCCCCTCCTGCAGCCGAGGCTCCATTGGAGCAAAGATGGCCCGGGCGCTGGGGATGGCTCCTTGGCCTCTGCCCCAGGCACTAAAGTGGCTCTGGTCGCAGCAGAGCGATGTCCCGGAGGGGCAGTAATCGCCCCCTGGTGGGCAGAGCGGCGCCCCTGGTGGGCGTGCCGCGTGGATCCCGGTCGAGCACATGCGGAAGTCTGACTGTCTCTCCCCGTTTCCAGCTTCGGAAAAATACAAAAAATAAATAAATAAATAAAAGAAAAAAAATAAATAAATAAAAAATAAAATCCTGCTCTTTATAGAAAACCCCCAGAGTCTCTCAGACCAGAATGTGGAAGTCAGGAAACGCCACCTGTGGTCATCCGCCCAGGAGGCCTGCCTGATTGACTCTGAGAGGATTCTGGGCCCACCCTCTGCCAACCTGCGGCCTCGCTCCTTATACCAAACTGCCAGGGTCTCTGAGACCCGGATGCGGAAGTCAGGGAATGCCGCCGCCCGAGAGGCCTGAGGCCGCCCTCTGCTTATCTGAAGCCTGGCTCCTTATATTAAACCTCAAAAATGTCTCAGATCTGGATGAGATAGGAAAGAAACACAGCACTGACTCCCAGGGCTGACAGTTATAGGTCCAATGAACCCTGGTTACTCCCTCAGGGCCGTCTCCTTGACACTGCCATATTTTGGGCCCGCCCTGTTCTGATTTGAAATCCTGCTCTTTATAGAAAACCCCCAGAGTCTCTGAGACCAGGATGCAGAAGTCAGGAAACGCCGCCTGTGGTCATCCTACCGGATTGACTCAGGAGGATCCTGGGTCAGCCCTCTGCCAACCTGCGGTCTCGCTCCTTATAAACCCCAGAGTCTCTGAGACCCGGATGCGTAAGTCAGGGAATGCCGCCGCCCCTGAGGCCTGAGGCCACCCTGTGCTTAGCTGAAGCCTGGCTCCTTATATTAAACCTCCAAAATGTCCAGATCTGGATGAGATAGGAAAGAGACCCAGCACTGCCTCCCAGGGCTGACTCTGTTCTAGCTCCCAGGATCCCTGGTTATTCCCTCAGGGCCCTCTCCTTGACGCTGCCATATTTTGGGCCCGCCCTCTTCCGATATAAAATCCTGCTCTGGCCCTGACCGGTTGGCTTAGTGGTAGAGCGTCGGCCTGGCGTGCAGGGGTCCCGGGTTAGATTCCCGGCCAGGGCACACAGGAGAAGCGCCCATCTGCTTCTCCACCCCTCCCCATCTCCTTCCTCTCTGTCTCTCTCTTCCCCTCCCACAGCCAAGGCTCCATTGGAGCAAAGATGGCCTGGGCGCTGGGGATGGCTCCTTGGCCTCTGCCCCAGGCGCTAAAGTGGCTCTGGTCGCAGCAGAGCGATGTCCCGGAGGGGCAGTAATCGCCCCCTGGTGGGCAGAGCGGCGCCCCTGGTGGGCGTGCCGCGTGGATCCCGGTCGAGCACATGCGGGAGTCTGACTGTCTCTCCCCGTTTCCAGCTTCGGAAAAATACAAAAATAAATAAATAAATAAATAAATAAATAAATAAATAAATAATAATAAAATCCTGCTCTTTATAGAAAACCCCCAGAGTCTCTCAGACCAGAATGTGGAAGTCAGGAAACGCCACCTGTGGTCGTCCGCCCAGGAGGCCTGCCTGATTGACTCTGAGAGGATTCTGGGCCCACCCTCTGCCAACCTGCGGTCTCGCTCCTTATAAACCCCCAGAGTCTCTGATACCCGGATGCGGAAGTCAGAGAATGCCGCCACCCATGAGGCCTGAGGCCACCCTGTGCTTAGCTGAAGCCTGGCTCCTTATATTTAACTTCCAAAATGTCCAGAACTGGATGAGATAGGAAAGAGACACAGCACTGACTCCCAGGGCTGACTCTGTTCTAGCTCCCAGGGTCCCTGGTTACTTCCTCAGTGCCCTCTCCTTGACGCTGCCATATTTTGGGCCTGCCCTCTTCCGATAAGAAATCTTTATAGAAAACCCCCAGAGTCTCTCAGACTGGAATGCGGAAGTCAGGAAAAGCCGCCTGTGGTCATCCGCCCAGTGGACCTACTAGGAGCGTCCTGGGCCCGCCCTCTGCTGATCCGAGGTTCCCTTCTTTATAACAAACCCTGAGAAGCTCTCAGACCTGATGGGCAAGTCAGGAGACTCCACTTGGGGTCATCCCGCCCTGCCTGTTCCCAGTAATTACTATGTTCTAGGGTCCAAGGTCCTTCTGTCCTTCCTCAGTGTCCTCACTTTGTGGGCAGCTCTTCTACCCTCTATATAGATCGGAAGCCCTACTATTAATCCATGTCACCAGTCTAAGACCAGCTTGTGGATATCAGGATACACTACACGTGGTCATCTGCCATGGGGCCTCCCATGGCTGACAGCAAGGGTAGGCTTCTGTGTGTTTCTTTCTGTTCTGGGACAGAGGGCCCTAACCTTGACTCAAGCAAGTTCCAGGTTTGCCCTCTTCTGATCTGAGTCCCCTCCTCACACAAAACCCCCAGAGTCTGTCTAAAACCTGGATAAAGAAGTCAAGAGATGCCACTGCATGTGCATGTGATCCCTCTACTCCTATTGCTCATAGGACTGACTCTGTTCTAGGGTCCCTTGGTCCTCCCTCAAGGTCCTCACCTTGACTCTGCCAGGTCCTCCCGATATCTGCTGGTCTGAGATCAGCTCCTTATAGCGAACCCCCAGTCTCTTCAGTACTCCCTCAGGGTCCTTATTGTGACCCTTGGCAGTTACTGGAAATCATTTCTTTGGTGATCTGAAGACACACCCCTCTATCCAAGCTTCACTTTCCTAAGGCCTTCATATCTGCTTCCTTAAGAGAAAGTTGGGGTCTCCAGGGGCTGTTTGTAGGGACAGAGTATAGCAGGAACACCTTTGTTTCCGGTTTGGGATGTCCCCTCAATGCTTCTTCAAGATTCTCACCTTGACACCAGATAGGACCTGGGACTCTTCCTTCTGCTGATCCAAGTCCCTCTGGTTCCAGCCAATGTCCTCATTGCTCTGAAACCACCCAACCCAGGCAGAAATGAGGTGGGCTTTCTGCATGATTGCTTCACAAAATTCTCCCAGGGCTGTTAGCAGGAGTGGAGCAGAATTCTTTGGAACCCCTGAGGAGGGTGGACCCCCTCAGTTCCTATTCATGTGGGTCCCCATCTTAGCTCCTGGTTTCTAGAATAAAGGCTGGCTGTGATCTGCTGACCTCCCTGTCAGCTCAGCATCTGCCAAGCTGCAACCCTTGCAAATGATTCCAGGTCTCAGACTAGGTGCTAGATGGGGAGCTGCAGTGCCCATGACTACAGGGAAGGGTCTGAGAGGAAGGGTATCTTCCAGTAATGTCTCTTCATTAACCAACAGACTTTGGAAACATTTTGTTATAAAAGATTTATTTTCTACACAGAGGCTGACCAACAGTATTTGGGGAGGTCCTGCTGTGTCAAGTTTATCATTTTGGTGTTTGTTTTCTTAACCCTCATTCCTAGTAAAAAGTATTTTATATCTCTGCCAAGTATGTATAATTTCTTGAAAGAATATCTACACTTACAATGTGTGGATCACTCTAAACAATTTTTAAAATGTTTTTTAAAAGCCAGTCCTCACTCACTTATCAAAAGTTCAGGAATAACAGAAGTAAAACCAATGATAACCAAAATAGTAATAAGCTAAAGTTTATCATGCACACATCAAAAAGACAGTTTGTGAAACAGGAGCATTCAAAGCTGGTCTGCCTTTTTTTTCTTTCTTTTTTTTTTTTTTTTTTTTTTTTAGCACAGTAACTAAAGTGGTTTCAGGCAGTTATTAACACTAAATTTTGGGCCCTTCCATCTCAGTCATCCCATCTTTTCTATACTCCTACTACAGATATATTTGGCTTTATTGTGTTTTACTTTATTGTGCTTTACAGATGTTACATTTTTTTCTTTACAAATTGAAGGTGAGACCCTCCATTGGAATAAAAATTACACTTCACTTTATTGCAACATTCACTTTATTACGTGATGTAGAACCAAACTCGCAATATCTCCGAGGTATGCCTATAGTATCCCAGGGCTACTGGTATGTGTGTTCTGAGGGCCTGCCTCAGATTTCCATAAGGAGTAAGGTCAGAAGTTTAGACTTTTCCTCCTTCCTACCCTATTACTATTACATCTATACAGCCTACAGCCCCTCCCAACATCCTGTTTCTTTCTATGCCCTTACCCCAAACACAAAGTACCAGCTCATTACAGTTTTTTGTCTCTCCCAGGAATTTCATATGTTTTGAGTTTTTCGCTGACTCCCCCTCCCCTTCTACAGTTATAGAGGGTTGATTTGGAGAGAGGAAGTGAGCAGTCTGAACTTGACAGTCATCCTGGCATCCACAGATAAGGAATTAAATCTGTAAATAATTTAAAGAGCATTTATATCTTTATAATTTTCTGTTCCTTGTTAATAAATAGCTTTTAATGTTATATTTATTTGGGAATTATTTTAGCTAAATATATCAACAAACTTTTATATTTGCCTCCATTAATATCTTGTAGATTTTTCTTAAAAGATTAATTTTAGTTAATTTTTGGACTTTGTTGCCATTTTAAATAGGATGTTTTCTATTACATGAAATAACTAGTTATTGTTTTAGGTGGCAAGACTCTTGATTTTGCTATAATAATTCTCCATATTATATTTTTCTGAAGTCTCTTATTGATTTGAATATATCACATATGTATATTTTTAAATATAGTTAATATTGTAAATAAAATATTTATAGATTATGTCATCAAATATTCTTTCTTTAATATTAATATCTCATATATTTTGATATTCATAACTCTATGCATTCCAGATTGAACAATAAACAAGAGCACATATATTATTGTTTTGTCAGTCACTAGCTTTAATGAATGAGAATTCTTCTAACATTTTATATTTGTTTGCTGTAGACTTCTTTTGTTTCTTTGTTTTTTGTTTTCATGTTTATTTAGAAAATTAAGTTTAACAGGGTAACATTGATCAACAAGAGTATATAGATTTTAGGTAAACATCTCTACATCATTTCAACAGTCGATTATGTTGTATACCCATCACCCAAAGTCAAATCATTTTCCATCACCTTATACTTGTCCCTCTTTACACCCTTCCCCCAAACCCTCTCCCACTCCATGACCCCATTCCACCCCAACCGTCCCCTCCCTTTGGTAAACACTGCACTCTTAGCACTATCTATGAGTCTCAGTTTTGTATGCCACCTATGTATGAAATCACACAGTTCTTAGCTTTTTCTTGTTATACTTATTTCATTCAGTATAAAGTTCCCAAGGTCCATCCATATTGTTGTAAATGTCACTATCTTATCATTTCTTATGGCTGAGTAGTATTCTGTTGTATATATGTACCACCTCTTCTTTATCCAGTCCTCTATCAAGGGACACTTTGATAGCTTCCATGTCTTGGCCACTGTAAATAATGCTGTGATGAACACGGGGGTACATGTGTCTTTACATACCAATGTTTTTGAGTTTTGGAGGTAGATAACTAGTAGAGGGATTGCTGGGTCATATGGTACTTCTATTCTTAATTTTCTAAGGAACCACCATATTTTCTTCCATAATGGTTTTACTGTTTTGCATTCCCACCAGCAGTGAATGAGGTTTTTCTTTTCTCCACAGCCTCTCCAACATATGTTATTACCTGTCATGTTGATAATAGCCAATCTAACAAGTGTGACATGGTATCTCATTGTAGGTTTGATTTGCATTTCTAGAATAGCTAGTGAACACGTACGTCTTTATCTGTTAGCTATTTGTATGTTTTCTTAGGAGAAGTGTCTGTTCATGTCCTTTCCCCATTTTTTAATTGGATTGTTTGCTTCTTTGTTGCTCAGTTTTGTGATTTCTTTATGTATTTTGAATATTAACCACTTAATGTAGTTACTGTTTGCAAGTATCATCTCCCAGTTAGTTGGCTGCCTATTTGATTTGTTGTCAGTTTCTTTTACTGTGCAGAAGCTCTTTAATTTGATATAGTCTGATTCATTTATTTTTGCCTTTACTTCCTTACCCTCTGGGGTCAAATTCATAAATTGTTCTCTATGGCCAAGATCTGTGAGTTTAGTATCTATGTTTTCTTCTATGATATTTATTGTTTCAGATCTTATATTTAGGTATTTGATACATTTTGAATTAATTTTTGTGAAGGTGGGAAAAACTGTAGTCAAGTTTCATTCTTATCTATGTGCGTTTCCAATATTCCCAGCACCATTTATTGCAGGGGCTTTCTTTTTTCCATTGGGTGTTTTTGGCTTCTTTTTCGAAAATTCTTTGGCCAAATACATTTGGTTTTATTTATGAGTTCTTGATTCTGTTCTGTTGGTTTGTGAGTCTATTTTTCAGCCAATAACATGCTGTTTTGATTATCATAGCTCTGCAGTATAATTTGGAATTAGATATTGTAATGCCTCTAGCTTTGTTCATTATTCACAAGATTACTTTGGCAATTCAGGGTTTTTTTGTAGTAACATACAAACCTGGTGATTTTTTTCTTCCATTTTTTTTAAATGACATTAGAATGTTGATGGGAATTACATTAAAGTTGTGTATTGCTTTGGGTAATATGGCCATTTTAAGTATGTTTATTCTTCCTATCCATGAACATGGAATATTTTTCAATTCATCGTGTCTTTTTCAATTTCTTTTTAATAATGCTTTGTAGTTTTCAGTATATAGATCCTTCCATTCTTTGTTAAGTTTATTCCTAGGTATTTTTTCTTGTTCTTGCAACTGTAAATGAGATTATTTTTTAGTTCATTTTTCCAAGTTTCATTGTTGGCATATATGAAAGGAATAGACTTCTGTATATTGATTTTGTATGCTGTGACCTTATGGTATTGATTTCTTGTTTCTAATAGTCTTTCTGTGTGGTCTTTGGGGTTTTCTATATACAGGATCAATGTCATCTGCCAAAAATAAAACCTATACTTCTTTTTTGATCTGAATGCCCTTTATTTCTTTCTCTTGTTTGATTGCTCTGGCTAAAACTTCCAGCACTATGTTGAATAGGAATGCAGAGAGTGGGCAGCTTAGTCTTGTTCCTAATTTTAGAGGAAAAGCTTTCAATTTTTCAGAATTTAGTATGGTATTAGCTGATGGTTTTTCATATAAGGCCTTTATTATGTTGAAATATTTTCCTTCTGTACACATTTTATTGAGTGTTTTGAATATAAAAAGATGTTGTATCTTATTGAATGCCTCTTTGCATCTATTGATAGGATCACATGATTTATGTTCTTTGTTTTGTCAATATAGTGTATTACATTAATTGATTTACATATGTTGAACCATTCTTATGCTGCTGGAATGAATTACACTGCATCGTGATGTATTATTTTTTCTAATGAGTTGTTGTATACAATTTGCTAGTAGTTTGTTTAGGATTTTTGCATCTGTATTCATTAGAGATATTGTTCTGTAGTTTTCTTTCTTTTTTTTTTTTTTTTTTTTTTTGTATTGTCTTTGCCAGATTTTGGTAAGAGGTCTATATTGGCTTTATAAAATGTGTTAGGAAGTATTGTTTCTTCTATTTTTTTGGAAGACTTTGAGAAGGATAGGCACCAAATTTTCTATGAATGTTTGGTAGAATTCACTAGTGTAGCTGTCTGGTCCTGGACTTTTATTTTGGGGGAGGTTTTTGATAGTTGTTTCTATTTCCTCCTTCCTTATGGGTCTATTTAGGTTTTTCATTTATTTGGGTCTCAGTCTAGGAAAATTGTATAGTTTTAGCAATTTATCCATTTCTTCTAGATTGTTGTATTTGATGGCATATTATTTTTCATAGTATCCTACAATGATCCCACTTTCACTACATCCCAGAAATTTTGATATATCATGTTGTCATATTTATTTGTCTGGGACAGATATGGACAGAATGACAGGAAGGAGAGAGACAAGAAGCATGAATTCTTTGTTATGACACCTTAGTTGTTCATTGATTGCTTTCACATATGTGCCTTGACTGGTGGGGCTACAGCTGAGTCAGTGACTCCTTGCTTAAGTCAGCAACCTTGGACTTCAAGACAGTGATTTTGGGGCTCAAGCTAGCAACCATGACGTCAAGCAAGTGTCCCCACACTCAAGTTGGTGACCCCGCACTCAAGCTGGAGGAGCCTGAGCTTAAGCTGGTGACCTCGGTGTTTTGAACCTGGGTCCTCTGTGTCCCAGTTCAATGCTTTATCCACTGCGCCACCACATGATCAAACTATATATATATTCTCCCTTTATGCAATCAGTTTTTAGAAGTATATTGTTCAATTTCACTGTTTTGTGGGTTTCTTTACTTCTTTCTTTCGTAGTTGAATTCTAATTTTAAAGCCTTATGGTGAGAGAATATGCTTGGTATAATTGCAATCTTCCTGAATTGGTTAATTTTGGTTTTGTAGCCAAACATATGGTCTAATTTTGAGAATGTTCCTTGTATACTAGAAAAAAAAGTATACTATGGAGTTCTAAAATTAAATGTTCTGTAAATGTCTGTTATTGCCATTTGGTCTAGTGTGTCATTTAAGGCTAATATATTTCTTTATTGATTTTCTCTTTAGATGATCAAGAGCTGTCAATGGTGTGTTAAGTTCTCTAAGTATGATTGTGCATTTGTCTGTTTTTATTTTTAGTTAAGTTTGTAGATGTCATATTTTTTGTGCTTCCTGGTTTGGTGCATATATATTAAGAAGTGTTATGACTTTTTGATGCAATGCCCCTTTTATCATTATGAAATTACCATCTCTGTCTATTGTTACCTCTGTTCTCTGGATGTCAGCATTTCATATATAAGTATAGCTACACCTGCTTTTCTTTGAGTATTATTTGCTTGGATAATCATTTTCCAACCTTTCACTTTGAGTCTACTTTTGTCCTTGCAGCTTAGACATGTCTTTTGAAGGCAGCATATGGTTGGGTTTTGCTTTTTGATTCAATCTGCTGCTCTATGTCTCTTTATTGATGAACTTAATCCATTTACATTAAGGGTAATTATTGACACCAGGATTTTCTATAGCTATTTTATGTATATTGCTTTCTGATAGCTCTGTTTCTCCTTTGGTTGTTCTCTTCTGTTTTTTTGTCAGTTCTTTCTATTTGGTGGTAATACATATTTATTACCCCTGTTTCTTCTTTTTTAAAGCTACTTGTTTCAGTAGTGACATTTTCATGGGTGGTTACCATTAATTTACTAAGAAAATAATTGACATATTTACAAGAGTTCATTTTCTTATGAGTGCTTCTACACTCCATCTTCCCTTGTTACTGTTGATCTTTATCCTCTCCTCTTTTATGTTATTGTTCTCACAGATAATCCCTGTTTCTATTGTGACCTTGATGGAGCATTTGCTTGAAATTTAGTTTTGTTTGTATTTTGTATCTGGTCAAATAACCCCCCTGAGTAGTTTCTGCAGTACGGGTTTTCTGGTTGTAAATTCCCTTAACCTCTCTATGTCTGTAAAAGTTTTTATTCTCCTTCATATTTGAAGGATAGCTTTGATGGATATAGTATTCTTGACTGGTAATTCTTCTTTTTCAGTACCTTGAATGTTTGGGTCCAATTTCTTCTGCCTTGTAGGATTTCTTCTGAAAAATTGAATGACAACCTAATGGTCTTTCTCTTATATGTTATATTCTTCTTCTCCTTAGCTGCCTTGAAGATTCTTTCTTTGTCATTGATTTCTGTCAATTTCATTATGATGTACCTGGGAGCTGCTCTGTTTGGATTGAGGTTACTCAGTGTTCTGTTTGCTTCTTGGTTTTCAGGCTATAACTCTTTCCACAGACTTTTGAAGTTCTCATCAATGATTTGTTTGAATAGGTTCTTCATTCCCTTCTCCCTCTCTTCTTCTTCTTCTGATATACCCATTATTATTATATTGCTGTTTCTTCTGGAGTCAGACAATTATTGTAGAGATCTCTCTTTTTTTTCTAATTTGTGAGTCTCTTTCTTCTTCTCTCTGTAGTATCTCTAGTTTCCTATTTTCAATGTCACTGATTCTCTTTTCCATCTGCCCTATTCTTTTAGCTAAATGTGCTACCTCATTTTTCAGTTCATGTATAGAATTCTTCATTTCTGTTTGTTTTTTTTTAAGTTATAATCTCTTTGGTGAAGTACTCTTTTTGTTCATTAATTTGATTTTAGCTCATTAAATTGCCTATCAATGTTTTATTGCATCTCATTCAGTATTTTCAGAACTTCAATTTTTGTTTTCATTAGCATTTATCTCCAAGGTTTCCATATGATTGAGATTTTTTCTGAACATTTTCATTATCTGCCTGAACTACATCATTGTTTTGTGTATTCATGGTATTTGATTTCTTCTTTCTTGATGCCATTTGAAAGTGGTATTGTTAAGAACTCTAACAGGGAAAAACAGCCTTGCCTGTTTGGCTCAATGTTAGAATGATGGACTGGTGTGTGGATGTCCCTAGTTTGATTCCCAGTTGGGGCACACAAGAGAAGCATCCATCTGCTTCTCCACCCTTTCCCTTCTCACTTCTTTCTCTTTGTCTCTCTCTCTCTCTCTCTCTCTCTTCCCTTCCTAGAGTCATGGCTTGACTTGATTGAATACGCTCAGACTATGAGGATGGCTCCATGGCCTCTTCCTTGGGCAGTAAGAAGAGCTCTGTTTCTGAGAAACAAAACAATGCCTTAAATGGGCAGAGGATCACCCCCTAGTGGGCTTTCTAGTTGGATATTGGTCATGCACATGCAAGGGTCTGTCTTCTGTTTCTCTGCCTCCCCTCCACTCACTGAATTAAAAAAGAAACAACTAAAAAATACAAATAAAAATTGAAAGAATTCAGTGAAAAAATAAAAAATTTTAAAGTAAAGATAAGTAGAAAAAAAAGAAAACAAAGAACAAGAACTGAGGGGAAAAAGAAAGATAAAAGGAAACAGATGAAATAAAAAACAAAACATATAAAGGAAGAGAAAAAACATAAAAATTTGAGAAAAAATGAAACATGAGAAAAAGAGAAAGAAGAAAAAGAAAAAGGAAGAAAGAAAAAGAGTAAAAGAAAATTATCAAAAATAAAACACTGGAGTAAGGTCAGAGAAATGGTGCTATAAGAGGTACTCCCTATATCTGCCTTTTTATTTCAACAAATTCAACAACTAAAGACAGAGAAAAAGCTCAGGAGCACCTGAAATATACACATAACAGACAAAGGTATGATTGGGCAAAAAGGTGGCTGAATATGTAATCCACACTGAAGGAACTAAGATGGAGAATGGAGTATTTCACCTTCCTCACTGATCTGAGGAAGGAGCACTTTTGTCTGAAGCTGAGCAGATTGAAGGGTCGGAGGCAGATGAAAGGAGCAGGGCTAGGGTAGATGATCAAGCAGAAGAAAGACCACACTAGCTCTGCCTAAGATCACAGACAAGGGGCACGCACAGGTGGCAGCCTCCAACAAAGGTTACTGGTGCAGAGTGCCCATGGGAGCCAGCACCAGTGCCAGAAGCTTTGTGCACTTTGGCTCCATGATCACGGGCAGTGCTCAAGTGGCTCCACCTGGCACTACTGACATGGGCGCATGTGGGCTGGAAGGCTTAGCCTGAGATTATCAGCAATAGACATTTGTATGGGCTGTTGCCAGCATCTTTCTGTATTCCCAGCTCCACGACCATCAGCACAGGATGTGCGCAAAGGCCAGGATCCCTGGACTTGGGATTGTCTGAGTGGGGTGCCTATGCAGGGTGATACAGGATTCAAAGTGCATTCCTGCATTCCCAGCTCTGACTGAGATCACAGGCGCTGTGTGCCCATGTGGGTGGATACAGGCCTCTTTGTGCACTGCTGAAGTTGTGGGGGCTAGGTGCACACATGGCTTGCTGTGGGCTACCAAACAGTGCACAAGGAAGAAGCCTGTGGAGATTAGACCCACAGAGCACTGAGGCATACTATACATGCCCGGGGATCCTTAGAAAGGCATTTGATCTGCAATCGGCTCCCAGCCCACGTCACACTGAGACATGCTAGACCTATCCACCAGCCCTTAGAAAGGCACTAGATCTGCAATTGGCAGCTCTGGTTGGCACAGCATTACCCAGAACTTTGCTTTGAGAGGTACTGGAGGAAGGACCTGGCTGCTCTTAGAGCCTCTTTCTCTGCAAGCAGTGGCTAAGGCAAACCTCACAGCCAAGTTGCCAGGCTGCTAGCTAAGGTGGGAGAGACGTGGGGAGAGGCACCTGGAAAACTGAGTCTCCCATTATCAGAGCCTGCAAGTCCTAACAAGCCCTGCCTACCAATGGGACTGTGGCCCAGCCTATATCATCGCCACAAGGACACAACAGCAAACCTCTGCCCAAGAGCCCCACAGGGGTAAAACCGGTAGTACAGAGCCACCTGCTGAAATTAAAAAAAAGAAAAAAGCTACCTCTCAAAATCAGAAAAAATTACATTTTTATAACTTTTTTTTCCTTTTACTTTTTATCTTTTTTTCCATTTTGGACATTTTATCTTCTTTATTTTTTATTCTTTCCTTTTCCTCTTGAACTTCATTATCCATAGTTGTTACATTTTTCATTCTTGTTATTTATGAGGGTTTCATTTCAAAATCATTTACTTTTTCTTTTTCTCTCAATCATCATTTATCAACAAATTATTATATTTTGGATCCATATTTTTCTTTGTGGCATTTTGCATGCTATTGATTTCATTTTTTATCTCTTTTGTCATCATTCCTCAGTTTCTGCTCCTTGTTCTCTGTAGTTTTAGTTCCACTTATAACTATAGAATTTTCATTTTTTCACTGTATCTTTTCAATTTTTATTTTATTTTTAATAATCTTTTATTAGTGTTATTAACAATACCACTCTCAAATGCCAATAAGGAAAAATAAACCAAATATCATGGATACAAAAAACAGAGATGTAGCTCAGATAGATGAGGAAAAATCTCTAGAAAGAAATTTCAATTGCTTGAAAACCTTGAAGTTAAATGATAGAGAATTAAAAATAGAAGTCCTAAAAATACTCAGGGAAACAGAAGAAAGCATGGAAAGGCAATTTAGAGAGCTCAAAAAACAATTTTATGAACAAAAAGAATACTTCACCAAGAAAATTGAAAATATAAAATAAAAAGGAACCAAACAGATGAAAAATTCAATACATGAACTGAAATTTGAGGTAACAAGCTTAGCTAATAGAACAGACCAGATAGAGGAGAGAATTAGTGACATTAAAAGACAGGCAATTAGAGATACTACAGAGAGAAGAGGAGAAAGACTCATGAACTAAAAAAAATGAGAAAACCCTACAGGAATTGTCTGACTCCTTCAGAGAGAACAACATAAGAATAATGGGTATATCAGAAGGAGAAGAGAGAGAAAATATTCAAACAAATAATCGATAAGAACTTCCAAAGCCTGTGGAAAGAATTAGAGCTTGAAACCAAGAAGCAAGCAGAACACCAAGTTACCTTAAACCAAACAGACCTACTCCAAGGCACATCCTAATGAAATTATCACAAACCAATGACAAATAATCCTCAAGACAGCCAGGAAAAATAATAATACATCATATAAAAGAAGGCCCATTAGACTATCATCCGATTTCTCAGCAGAATCTCTACAAGCCAGAAGAGAGTGGACCCCAATATTTAAAATACTGAAAGAGAGGAACTTCCAGCCAAGAATATTATATCCATCAAAGCTATCCTTCAAATACGAAGGGGAAATAAAAACATCCACAGATATAGAAAAGATGAAGGAATTTATCACCAGAAAATGCTCACTTCAGTAAATACTAAAGGGGGTTATCCAACCATATACAAAGAACAAAACAAAACAAAATCACAAGTAAAAGCTTGAAAAAGATCACAATAAAAACAAGATTAATCTGTGACAACAAAAACAAAAAAGGGGAGAGGACAAAGATTAACAGTAGCAGAAGAGGATGGAGTACAGAAGCACTCATGAGATACCATACTACACTGAATATGATATATATATTTTTTATTACCTAATGGTGACCACTCCTGAAAAAAACTACTACAGAAACACATGGCTTAAAAAAGAAGCAGAAGAAAGAAGTATGGAATACAACCAAATTAAAACAAATAACAGAAAAAAAGAAGAGAAGAACCAAATAAGATACAGAGCTATCAGAAAGCAATATATAAAATGGCAATAGGAAACCCTCAAATGTCAATAATTACACTAAATGTAATTGCATTGAAGTCACCAATAAAAAGACCTGGAGTAGCAGAGTGGTTCAAAACAGAAAATCCAACAACCGAGACACTGCCACTCCCTGAGTCTGTCTGGACCTCTACTTCCTGGCCAAGGCTGATGACTGCGTAGGGGACCTAATCTCTGCAGGGTGGAGCAAATTTATATCCTCCAAACTGCTGCCATACAAAGGTGAGTGCTCCTCCCAAAACTGATAGTGACTGTGGTATTGGAGAATGTCTCAGCACAGGAATTGTGGTAATTGTTCTTTTGTGTCTCTCCCCAAGGCCAATAACTGCAAATTCTTCTCACATGACTCTAGTCTGCTCAGCCATCCCTCTTTTAGAGCTCAGGGTAAGTGATTGTGAGGGAGATTTTTGCATTGGCCCTTTAAGAGGATGCCTGAGTTTCTGCAGACTCCTGTCTCTTCCTGGAAGATAGAAACATCATTGCTTGTTATCTGTGCACCTCTTCTCAGCCTTGGTTCTTTGGGCTAGAAACCTCAGCTTGGGGTTTAAGCCCTACACTTCACAAGGGAAATCCCCTCAGCTGAGATATCTCCCCTGAACCTCAGTCATCACTGGTGGGAGCAACACCAGTTTTTTTTCACATCTCTGCCCTTCCTGTCACTCTTGATGTGGCTTCTTTTGTGAATATTTTGTTATATGACTCCTCTTAATTTAGTCTTGAGCTGCTTTTTCGGGATGATTGTTCTTAAATTTAGTTGTAACATCCACCTATACTGCCATCATATTCGATATTGATGAATTTTTTATGTTATCTATCTTTACACTGAAATTGCATTACTTATTAAGACAGCAGATTCTTAAGAAATTACCCTGTTCAGGAACTATTGCATATTTGACAAGATATATTTTTTGTTTGTTTTCTTTAAATATACACCTGTTTAATTGTCTAGGTTGCACATTTCTTAAGAGCAAAGACTATAGTTTTAGTTAATTTATTTAGCCCTACTTTCAATTTCTTTATTTAGATCACATTTAGAGAGAGGGACAAATAGGGACAGACAGGCAGAAAGGGAGAGAGATGAAAAGCATCAATTCTTCACTGTGGCAACTTAGTTGTTCATTGTTTGCTTTCTCATGTGTCTTGACCCAGGGGGTTACAGCAGACCGAGTGACACCTTGCTCCAGCCAGCAACATTGGGTTCAAGCTGGTGAGCTGTGCTCAAACCAGATGACCCCACACTCAAGCTGGTGACCTTGGGATTTTGATCCTGGGTTCTCTGTATCCCAGTCCAATGCTCTATCCACTGCACAATCCCCTGGTCAGGCTTTAAATCTTTTCACATGCAAAAAATACATTGAGAGTCACATTGACCAATATAATAAATTATAATACTTATCAGGTTTTGATTTTATAAATTATATTTTTGTAAATTATTTTTAAATTAGTGCATGTTTTCTTAAATTTTTTTGAGAATTTTATAGTAAAAAGAGACAACAGAAGAGGCATTTGGAAAGAATGCACTGGTTTTATGAATCCAGAAAAGACTTTTACTATTATGTGTCAAGTTTTGCTTCAGTTAAAAGAAAAATCTTTAGCTACATTTTTACTATCCAATGTAGTCCTAAATGTACCCTAGGTGTCCACTGGGCTCCTGAGGCCTCAAGCTTGCTGAGGTCATCCTCATGCTTTCTTTAATAGGCAAATACAATGGCTCAAGGCCTCATCCCAGGTACTAAAGGAAATTCTTTGCATCCTTAATTATTTCCAAGATTTCCATTATAGGGATGGCACAGAGAGAGCTGTATATTCTAGTCTTTTATTTGTTTCTATGGCAATGTTTCAATTGCTTTTTCTGACTGCTCTTCTCTGCTTGTCCTACTTTATCCCATGCCGGGCCTCACCAATTTCCTCCCATTTTCCCAAAGAGCTTTTTCTTTTTTTAAAAATTGCTCTTTGTAGCAAACATTTACTAAGAGTTTGGGGTGGTGAAGGAATATTACTTTTTATTTTAAAAGTTGGTATAAGACATTCTTCTTTTATTCTTTAAAATACTCTTACATTGCCATTACATCTTACCTCCTCTTTCCCTGGCTGCTTGTTATTTCTTGCATTGTAAAACTATAAGTAATTCAACTTTCAACTTTTTATGGCTCACCTTATTACTTTTTGTAGTGGTCTTCTTTTTCTTGTGACAGAGACAGAGAGAGACACTGAAAGAGGTACAGATAGGGACAGACAGACAGGAAGGGAGAGAGCTGAGAAGCACCAATTCTTTATTGCAGCACCTTAGTTGTTCATTGATTGCTTTCTCACATATGCCTTGACCAGGGGCTTCCGGCTGAGCCAGTGATCCCTTGGTCAAGCCAAGGAGCTTGGGCTTCAAGCCAGTGACTATGGGGTCATGTCTATGATCCCATGCTCAAACCAGTGACCCCATGTTCAAGCCAGAGACCCCATGCTCAAGCCAGTGACCCTGGGGATTTTGAACCTGGTTCTTCTGTGTCTCAGTCTGAAGCTCTATCCGTTGCACCACCATCTGTTCAGGTATGTGGCATACCTTATGATTAGTCTATTCCCAAGAAGCCTTACTGTTTTCAACCAAAAGCCCAAATCCATCTAATGAGGATGATTTGAGAATAAGAAAGTCATAATTATAATATAGATTCTTCCATTCTTTTTGGGAGCAGAGGGATATTTTCATTTTTTATTGAGATATAGTTGACATACAACAGAATAGTAGTTTCAGGTATACAGCATTATGATTCAATATTTTCAAATACTGAAAAATAATCACCAGAGTAAGTCTAGCTAACATCAATTATCATACATAGTTACAGACTATTTCCTCTTATGATGACTATTTTTAAGGTCTCTTCTTTTAGCAGTTTTCAAATATACAATATAATATTATCAACTATAGTCACCATGCTATACAATACATTTCATGACTTATTTATTTTATAACTGGAATTTTGTACCTTTTGATCCCCTTCAAACATTTTACCCACTTCCTACCCCCTACCCCTGGCAACCACCAATCTATTAGGAGCTTCTTTTTTTCTTTTTCTTATTCTTTTTTTTTTAAAGATTTTGCATATGAATGAGATTATACAGTTATTTATCTTTCTGATATGACATTTTATTTAGCATAATACCATCATGGTCCATCATGTTCTCTCAAACACCAACATTTTTTTCTGGCACACTGAAAATTCTGAAACATAACAGTTAATTTTTTTTTTCAGGTAACATTTTTTCCTTTTTACCATATAAAATTTTATTAATCTTTTTTTTTCACTTTTCATATCATCCTGGTCTTGGATACCTTCAAACACAAAATAGCAACTTTCTAAATTCAACTTAGTCTTCCTCATGACAAACATCTATTGGCTATCTTCTATGTATGAGTATTACCTTAGTCTAAAGAACTGATAAGCTAAAATTTTGGACACGAATTCCTGTCTAGTTCTATTACAACAGACATTTCTTTTTACTCCAAGTATTTCAGGTCTTCTAATGCCTGCTTAAAACTCCTATCCTTTAATTTCTGCTGCTGATCACCTGCTCAGAGACTTGCCCTTCTCCAAGGCTAAACTCTAGGATCTCTGGTAATCACTGTCCTCTTCAGAAACTTTGGTTCATTATAAAAAGTTTTTCCTTAACTTTGGTAAGAGCTTCCAACTTAGCATCCTTGCTTCTAGTGGCTCCTCCACCAAACACTTCCCAAGTTATGCCCTTTACTTCTCAGAAAAATTTCACTTCTTTTCCCCATCAACTAAAGCACCAAATCCAAACTCATTTCAGTGGTCACGTAAGCTCTTCTAGTAGATATTCAGGCTTTTCATAATTTTATGACTCACTTTTCTTATGCTTCAACTTTACTTGTTCAGCCAGTAATGTTTCTGGCTGGTATGTCTTTAAGATCCTGCTGAGCCTTGGATAAGGTTTTCCAATCCTATCTTTCTGTTCATTGTACTAAAGTCTTACTTGGATAGTAGAGAGGCTTCAGACCCTTTAAGAATAGAATTACTATTTCAACTCAAGTCTCCACTCCCATAAAATAGTGTTTCTTCAAAACTAGTCAGATTTATACAAGATATGCATGCTGTATTAACCAGTTGAATAAGGATACACATGGGTATTTAATGAAAAATGTATGAAAATTGCTTATGATGAAATAGAGAGCTGAATAACAAATTGAAAAGTTGATATCAGGACCTACATTCATTAGTAAACAAATTCAACCACTAAGATATAGCGTCTATTAATCCTGCTTTACAGTGGTGTAAGACACTATTTGTGAGGGGGGACCTTTACTTCACTTTCAGAGCAGTGAAGTAGCAAGGAACCTTTGTATCTGTATACCCCTGTAAAAATTCAGGAGACATTTTGGGCAAAGGAAAATAATTGAGAAAAATTTGGGAGAAAGTATTTCAGTTTCTCAACACAAAATATGTGAAAAGAGGGACTTGAGCCAGAGTCACCTCCCTACCCTCGGAGGCCCAATTCAGAGGCCATTCAGGCCACTGATAGAGATAATTATTTAAATGGGCTTCTCTCTATTGGGCCACTAATTTCATAATTTAAAGTTTCCTGGTTTCTGAAATTAGGAATTCAATACTGTGACTATGATTTTGGTTTGATACATCAATTTCATGCTTTTTCCCTTAATAATCTCCAAATGAGTTCTAACTTAAAATTTTATGAAATAATATAAAGATATTAGAGTAATGATATGAAAACAAAGAAATGCATTAAGCTATATTCTGTTAATCAAAAGTCAATTAATGTATTTTTACAGAAAATTGCAAATATATACAAAAATGATTAATTATGGTTGTGGTACCAACCTTAACTACTAGGAGTGACTAAAGTAATCCCTCTATCCCATATTTCCTCTGGATCTTTTGCATTGTCCTGATTCTGTGTCTCCCTTTTGGTAAGAGGATTTCTCAAATTTTACATTTCATACTTCTTTATGCCAGACTAGTCCCTGCCAATTTTCTAAATTGACACATAATCACAGAACTCTTCTAGCTATTTCTACATTCATTTTTAAGTACTGTTGTTCAAATCTATGTGATACATAACTTCAAAGACCAGGACATTTGTAATCTGAGGGTTTGCATATGCATTTGTATTTTAGAAAGACATGTATTACCTTCTGAAGAACATGCTGCATCAATCAAATGCTTTCTTTATGTGCATCTACTTTTTCTCTCCACAAAGAGACCCTCTGAAAATAGGCACATGCCTGTGGGACTGAGACAACAAATTCAGGTCTTACTGCTTAACAGCTTCTTCATTTCATTTATCTTATTCATTTATCTTGTTTTAACTGTGGAGCTAAACACCATCTATTGCTCTCATAAAATTACTTCCTTTTTTGTCCTACTGTTGAGCTAAGATTGGGAGTGGTTTTAGCAGCTCTTTATGCTTGTGCTTAAGATGAAAGACTTTAGATTCAGATTGTCAAATGCAAGTCCTGACTCTCTTACTTGCATGCTGAACTTTCTTTGTGCCTCAGTTTCAACTCTAAAATGACACATTTTTGTTACAGAAAATGAATAGAATATTCCATTACAGAAGACAGAATATTTCAGACCTATGGAAGTGATTCTGTAAAGGTCTTAGGTTTCCTCATCTATAAATTGAGATATAGGAGAAGGCTCTTAAATAAGGTTTCTGTATGAAGTGATTTGTGCCTATGGTATAAGGCTTACAGTAATAAGTAAGATAAAGACAGATGCTTACATTAGTAGTCCATGCTGCATCAGATCATAGTGCCCCACAAGGGCTGCACATCAGTGGACATGAAATTATAAAAATCAATTTATTAAATTGATTAATGTTCCATGAATGTCAGCTCTCCAACTCTGATAGGCCTAGAAAATCAGATTCTATAAAAGGGAATGCTTTTTTGGTTGATAAATACTTTTAAAACTCTTAAAAACTTTAGAGATCTAGTAGTCCAGAGTTTAAACTTGAACAAGCAGAAATTAATTTTCTGGCATTACATATAAGAATTCAGCCACAAGTCTTTCCTCGTTTGTCTGTCATAGTGCTATTCTTAATGAAATGTCACTGCCTACCCAGAGCATATATTCATTTTAAGCCTGACCCATTCGGGGAAAAATAAGTTTCATAACCTACTAATCACTCATTTATTTTTACTCATTCAATTATTATTGACTGATGCCACACTTTGAGGAAGGTGCTAGTAATAAAATAGTGGATAATATATACCATTTACCTCCCTTCATAAAGACTGAAAGAGTAGACCAAGAGTTTAAACAAATAATGAAAACAATATGCAATATGTGGTACAATGGGAAAGTACATGGTGTAAGGTCACAGTAGGAGCAATTAACAGTCTACAGAGCTAGAGAAGATGTATAGTTATGATCCTGGCAAGAAGTAGAATACAAATCAGCTTGCACAAGAAACGTGAAAGAAGGGATCATTTATAGATATGTGAATAGAATTGAGAGAATAAAAAAATACCCTAGAAACTACTGAAAGCAGGAGATAATTGTTATCCTTATGCCTGAATGAGGATAGAAAAAATATATAGTGCTACTAACCTATTAAAAACTGGAGTCAGGAAGGGTTACTCAGTAGAAGCTACTGTCAGTGGAAGGACCCACATAATTTACACAACAGGAGGGCCCACATAATTTACACAAAAGACATTCCTGGAGCACCCAGCTCATATTATCAAAAAGACAGCACCTCTAGGTCTCACAGGACACCTACTACATAAGGCCACCTTGCCAGGACTGGAAGTCAGCAAATCTACCTAATACATAGAAATAGGCAGCCAAATGAAGAGACAAATTTTCATATGTACAAGAGCCCTTTGTCTTATAAGTAATTCTGTACTCCATCCTCCTTTGCTACTACAGATCTTTATCCTCTCTCTTTTTGTGTTATTGTTGTCAGAGATTGTCCTTGTTTTTATTGTAACATAAAGGTAACTACTCACAAAAAAACTACTACTAAAACAGATAGCTTTTTTTTTTTAATAATTTTATTTTTTTAATGGGGTGACATCAATAAATCAGGATACATATATTCAAAGATAACAAGTCCAGGTTATCTTGTCGTTCAATTATGTTGCATACCCACCACCCAAAGTCAGATTGTCCTCTGTCACCTTCTATCTTGTTTTCTTTGTGCCCCTCCCCACCCCCTTTCCCTCTCCCATTCCCCCCTCCCCCCCTAACCACCACACTCTTATCAATGTCTCTTAGTTTCACTATTATGTCCCACCTACGTATGGAATAATACAGTTCCTGTTTTTTTCTGATTTACTTATTTCGCTTCGTATCATGTTATCAAGATCCCACCATTTTGCTGTAAATGTTCTGATGTCATCATTTCTTATGGCTGAGTAGTATTCCATAGTGTATATGTGCCACATCTTCTTTATCCAGTCATCTATTGATGGGCTTTTTGGTTGTTTCCATGTCCTGGCCACTGTGAACAATGCTGCAATAAACATGGGGCTGCATGTGTCTTTACGTATCAATTAAAACAGATAGCTTTTAAAAAAAGAAACAGAAGACAAAAGTAGACTCATAATGAAAGGTTAAAAAACAATTCTCCAAGCAAATAATACCCCTCAAAAAGCAGATGTAGCCATACTAATATCTGACAATGTTGACTTCAATACAACAAAGGTACCTGACCAGGCAGTGGTGCAGTGGATAGAGTGTCAGACTGGGATGTGGAGGACCCAGGTTAGAGACCCTGGGGTCGCCAGCTTGAATGTGGGCTCATCTGGTTTGAGCAAGGCTCACTAGCTTTAGCCCATGGTCACTGGCTTGAGCAAGGAGTCACTCGGTCTGCTGTAGCCCCCGGGTCAAGGTACATATGAGAAATCAATCAATGAACAACTAAGGAACCACAACAAAGAATTGATGTTTCTCATCTCTCTCCCTTCCTGTCTGTCTCTCCCTATCTGTCCCTCTCTTTGACTCTGTCTCTGCCACAAAAAAAAATACAACAAAGGTAACAAGAGACAAAGATGGACATTTCATAATGATAAAGGGGACACTGTATTGAGAAGACATAACACTCTTTAATATATATGCGGTGAACCAGGGAACACCAAAATATATGACATCTACTAACTGATATAAAGATAGAAACAGACTAAAACACAATCATATTTAGAGATCTCAACACACCATTGATGTCTTTAAATAGATTATCCAAACACAAAATCCATAAAGAAATAGGGGCCTTAAATGACACACTAAATCAAATGAATGTAACAGACATTTATAGGTCATTTTATCCCAGGACATCAGATTATACATTTTTTACAGTGTGCATGGAACAGTCTCAAGGCTAGACCATATGTTTGGCCGCAAACTAACATCAACAAATTCCAAATGATTGAAATTATACCAAGAATATTTTCTGACCATAAGACTTTGAAATTAGAATTCAATCACAGAAAAAAAGGTAAAGAAACCCACAAAAATGTGGAAATTAAACAACATAATTCTAAAAAATGACTAGATCAAAGAAGAAATAAAAGTAGAGATCAAAATATTTATACAAACAAATGAAAATGACAACACAACATATCAAACTTTGTGGGATGTAGCGAAATCAATAATAAGAGGCAAGCTTATATCATTACAGAATTATATAAAGAAACAAGAGAGATCCTATGTAAACAACCTAACATCACACCACATCTGAAAGAACAAAACAAAGAAGAACAAAGGCAACCCAAAGTCAGCAGAAAAAAAGAAAATAGAAAAAAAATTAGAGCAAAATTAAATGAAATAGAGAAAAAAACTATAAAAAATTAATATAAGAAAGAGCTGTTTTTTTTAAAAGATCAATAAATGACAGTCTCATGGCTAGACTAAAGAAGAAAGAGAAAAGACTCATATAAACAAAATCTGAAATGAAGGAGGAGACATTACTGTAGACATCAGAGATATTCAAAGAATCATACTAGAATATGATGAAAGGTTATATGCCACCAAAATTAACAATCTAGAAGAAATGAATAAGTTCTTAAAACTATACAATCTTCCTAGCCTGAGTCATGAAGAAGTGGAAAACCTAAATAGACCCATAAGCAGGGAAGAAATAGAAACAAGTATCAAAAACCTCCCCCAAGGGACCAGGCAGTGGCACAGTGGATAGAGCATCAGATTGGGACGCAGAGGACCCAGGTTTGAAACCCTCAGGTCACTGGCTTGAGCGTGGTTTCATCTGGTTTGAGCACAGCTCACCAGCTTGAGCCCAAGGTCGCTGGCTTGAGCAAGGGGTCACTCGGTCTGCTGGAGCCTCCCGGTCAAGGCACATAACAGAAAGTAATCAATGAACAACTAAGGTGCTGCAATGAAGAATTGATGTTTCTCATGTCTTTCCATTCTTATTTGTCTGTCCCTATCTGTCCCTCTCTCTGTCTCTGTCACAAACACAAAAATACTTCCACCAAAATAAAAGTCCCAGACCAGATGGCTACACTAGTGAATTCTACCAAACATTCAAAGACTTGGTAAACTAGAAGAAGCAATAATCCCTAACACATTTTATGAGGCCAACACAACCCTGACACCAAAACCTGGCAAGAACAATACACACAAAAAAATTTACAGACCAATATCTCTAATGAATATCAGATGTAAATATCTTAAAGAAAATGCTATTAAATAGAATACAACACATTAAGAACACAATACATCATTATCAAGTGAGATTCATTCCAAGAACACAAGGATGGTTCAACATATGTAAATCTATCAACATAATACACCACACCAACAAAAATCATATGATCTTATCAACAGATGCAGAAAAGGCATTTGGTAAGCTACAACATTCATTTATGTTGAAAACATTTGCCTGACCTGTGGTGGCACTGTTGATAAAGCATCGACCTGGAACACTGAAGTCACCAGTTCAAAATCTCAGGCTTGCCTGGTCAAGGCACATATGGGAGTTGTTGCTTCCTGCTCCTCCCCCTTTTTCTCTCTCCTCACTAAAATAAAAATAAATTTAAAAAGTAAAAAAAGATTAATGAAACCAATACCTAGTTCTTCGAAGAGGTAAAGAAGATTGATAAACCTTTAACCAGACTCATCAAGAAAACAAGAGAGGACCCAAATAAATAAAATTAGAAATGAAAGAGAAGAAGTAACAACAGACATCACAGAAATACAAAGGATTGTAGAACATACTAGGAAAAACTATTTGTCAACCATTTGGACAAACTGGGTGAAATGAATATATTCCTAAAAAAATAACAATATTCCAAATCTGAATCTGGAAGTATCAGAAAACCTGAGTAGATCGACTACAATAAATGAAATTCAAACAGTTACCAAAAACTCCAAGCAAATAAAAGTCCTGGATTGAATGGCTTCATAGGCGAATTTTATTAAACATTCCAAGAAAAGCTAACACCTATCCTTCTCAAGCTATTTAAAAAATAAACCAAGAGAATGGAAAACTTCCAAGCTCATTTTACAAGGCAAACATTATCCTAATTTCAAAACCAGGTAAAGACATTACAAAAACAAACAAAAAATAAAAATAAAAACTGTAGGCCAACATCCTTGATGAAGATAGATGCTAAAATTTTCAACAAAATATTAACCTGATCCAGCAACACATTAAAAAGATTATACATCATGATCAAGTGAGATTTATTCTGGGGAGGAAAAGTCTACACAATGTCCATAAATCAATAATTTGTGTTTATGTAATTCATCACATAAAGAAAATGAATGATAAAAATTACTTGATCATATCAATAGTTGCAAACAAAGCTTTCAGTAAAATTCAGCATCCATTTAGGATAAAAACTCTCAGCAAAGTGGGAATACAAGGAACATACCTCCACATAATAAAGTCCATATATGACAAACGACATCCAACATCATAGGTTTAGCAATCTTGAAAATGAAGAACAAAGTGGGAGGTATCACACTTTCTGATATCAAGCTATACTACAAGGCCGCTATAATTAAAATAGCCTGGTACTGATGTAAGAACAAGCAAACAGATCAATGAAACAGAACCCAGAAATAAACTCATGAATTTATGGTCAATAAATATTTGAGAAAGGAGGCAAGAGTATACAATGGATAAAGATAATCTCTTTAATAAATGGTGTCGGAAAAATTGGAGGGGTATATGCAAAAAAAATTAAACCAGACTTCCAACTTACACCATTCACAAAACAAACTCAAAATGGATAAGAGATTTAAATGTAAGTCACAAAAGCATAAAAATCTTGAAAAAAAAAAAAAAACGTAGGCAGTAGACTTTCACATATCTTTCATAGCAATATTTTTGCTGATATGTCTCCAAAGGCAAGTGAAAGAAATGACAAAATAAACAAATGAAATAAATGACAAAATAAACAACTGCACAGCAAAAAACACCATAACAAAATAAAAAGACAACCCATTCACTGGGAGAATGTATTCACTGATACGTCTGAAAAGGGGTTAATAACTAAAATTTATAAGAAACTTTTAAAACTCAACATCAGGCAGGTAAACAATTCAATAAAAGATGGGTAAAGGGCTTAAATAGACACCTCTCTAAAGAGAATATACAGATGGCCAATAAGCAAATGAAAAATGTTCTATGTCACTAAACATTAGAGAAATGCAAATTAAAAACACAATGAGCTATTGCTTCACACCTGCCAGAATGGCTTTCATTAACAAATCGACAAACAAGTGCATGCGAAGGTGTAGAAAAGGGAACCCTCCTGCACTGCTGGTGAGACTGCAGACTCGTACAGACACTGTAGAAAACAGTATGACATTTTCTCCAAAAATTAAAAATGGTACTGACTTATGACCCAGGTATCCCATTTCTAAGAATATATCCTAAGAATCCTAAAACACTAATTCAAAAGAAGAAATGCACCCCCTTGTTTTTTGAAGCATTGTTTACAATAGCCAAGATCTGGAAACAGCCCAAGTGCCCATCAGTGGATGAGTGGATAATAAACCTGTGGTACATTTAAACAATGAATACTACACAGCCTTGCAAAACAAGGAAATCTTAACTTTTGTGATGGCATGGACGGACCTGGAGATTATTATGCTGACTGAAATAAACCAGGCAGAGAAAGACAAATAAATACCATATGATCTCACTTATACGTGGAATCTAGTAAACACAATAAACTGAGGAACAAAATAGAAACAGAGGCAGGGTCACAGGGAAGATAGCTGTTATGGGGAACAAGGAATACTGGACAGGATTTAAATAGGTAAAGGGATTAGCAAAATTATATATACATAACACAAAGAAACAACACGGTAGCAAGTCCCAGAGGGAAAGAGGAGGACGGATGGATGGGAAGGGGGCAAATGAGGTGACCTGGAAAAGGAAAGAGACTTTCATGGAGCATGGGTGGCATGATGTGGGGGGTTGAGGATGTTTCATTGAGTGGGACACTTGAAAACATGTCAGCACAATAAATTGAAATTAAAAAATTCAATAAAACAATATTAGCAAACATATAATTGCAACCAAAGTAAAATTAAACATTAAAAGCACCACTTTATTTCATAAAATGTTAAATTAGGGTTACTTCATTTTTTTCAACATATAGAAAAACCTATAGAATGTTTCATACACAATTGTTAATGCTGTTATGTATTGAGTTATAGGAATTCCTTTGTAACAACTTGCACACCTCAGGGATTGGGAGTGGGTGCAAATGAGACTTAAAAGCATGACATAAAAACAGCACAAGGACAATGTATGCTCCTAGTTTCATAAAAAGTTTCTCTGGGAATTAGTTTTAGGTTAGCTAGAAGCATAATGTTTATTTTCAAATTAGTTTGTTTCTGTTTCAACTTTAGTATTCAGTAGCTCTTCTTTCATTTCTGTAGAAATATTTTGCCTGTTCAGCTCTTTGCCCATCATCACAGGTTTTAGGTACCAACTTAGAAGTTTAATATTACCGAAAGCTTGGTCACTCTACCATATGCCATCTAGACTATCACAGAGCCATTATATATATATATATATATATATATATATATATATATATATATATTTCATAAAATTTAGGAAAATTAATAAACTTAGTTTAGAGATTAGAATAAAAAGAATATACTTTTGGTTTTTTAGATTTTATTATTACATTTAGAAATTAAATTTAACAGGATGACATTGGTCCATAAGAACACATAGGTTTCAGGTAAGCATTTCTATAGCATTTTGACTATTTAAAATATCTTTTTTTTTTTAATATTTTATTTTATTATTATTATTATTATTATTATTATTATTATTATTTAGAGAGGAGAGGGAGAGAGAGAGAGGAGAGACAGAGAGAGAGAAGGGGGGGAGGAGCTGGAAGCATCAACTCCCATATGTGCCTTGACCAGGCAAGCCCAGGGTTTCGAACCAGCGACCTCAGCATTTCCAGGTCGACGCTTTATCCCACTGCGCCACCACAGGTCAGGCTGACTATTTAAATAATAATAAAAACATACACTGGCTTTGTGCTGGGGAGAGACAAAATGTAGTGCTATAGGACCAGGGGCACCTTGGGTCAGGACAAAGAAGCATAGGGCAGGAGAGATAGACACTTCTCTCCTTGAGGCCACAATAGTCACAAAAGAAATTGAATCCACAGATAATAGAAGGTGGGGAAGGGTGCTTCAGGTAAAAATTAAACAATATAAAAAATGAAATATTTTAGCCTGACCTGTGGTGGCGCAGTGGATAAAGCGTCGACCTGGAACGCTGAGGTTGCCAGTTCGAAACCCCAGGCTTGCCTGGTCAAGGCACATACGGGAGTTGATGCTTCCTGCTCCTCCCCCTGTTCTCTCTCTCTCTCACCAATAAAAATGAATAAATAAAATCTTTAAAAAAAATGAAATATTTTAAAGAATGATATTAAAGGTGTTATTTCAGACTAATTTAAGGTAGTTATATACTTGCGTGGATAATGGAACTCTTTCAATGAACTATGTATTGAAATGTATTATATATTGTCAATATTTGCTTACCCCTGTACCCAGAACAGTCTTTTATATATACTAAGTTTTCAATAGTATTTGTTTTAATGGCATTCTTATGGAAATAAAATAAACTTGTTAATTCCTAAATTACATACTCTAAGAAATACATTATGGTAAAAATTTGTGAGGCAGTATAATTAACTCTAATATTTCTTCTTGTAACATTATTAATGCATACTAATCCATGTTATAGTATAACCATTTCATTAAAATTATATTAATAAAGATTTAAGCTACCATTTATTGTATGCCAAGATGATGCCAGATGGTGAACTAAGTTCTCTACATTACCTTATTTTTCAGATGATTTTTTAGGTAAGTACTATTTTATATCTATTATAAAATTAGGAACTAAATATTTAAAATATTTATTAACTTGCCAGAGACCTGGGATTTAGATTGAAGATACTATCAGAACACTCATATACTAACAAAAAAGTTTTTACAGTATAATAAGGATAAATTTTTCCACTATTCACATTCTTAGTCTCATAAATGGATTATTAAAGTTCAGCAATTTGTTCAAGGTCACACAACAGGTAAGGGATTGAAATAAACTGACATTATAGTGTAAAATGTAGGTCATTACCACTGAAATTACCTAGGAAAAGGATTAATGACTCTGAAAATTACCTTCCTATCTCAAGAAACTAGAAAACAAGACAAAACACATCCAACAACTCTTTTCAAACATTGGTCAATGAACAGGGCAAGACTGTAATACACGAGAGAAGGGGTATACAAATTGAACTTGAACTTTATGACTGTTCCAGCTAATTTGCAGGCAGTTCCCAAATAGTTTGAAGAACAATAAAGGGGGAGGGGACAGACATCAGTGATTATACTGAGCTGAGGAGACAAAATTTGAGTTTAAAGAGGCTAAGTAGGCTAGAATTTCAATGGACAAGTACTAAAGAGGAGGAGGAAGAAAAGAAAGAGAGTGCTCAGTTGTGATTAACTCATCCTTTGAACTTTTCAGAGAGTTCTCCCTAAATTCTTGCTGTGTGCTGATCTGTGCATAATGGAAAGAATCTCCACAAAGATGAGAAAAGAATCACTGGAAAGGAGTAAGCCTCCTGATTTGTTTAACACAGTGCAATTCAATAGGCCCACAATTTCCCCTTGATATAGACTACTGAAGTTGTCAAACCCAGTAGCTTGTAGCTGATCAGCATTTTTGCCCTAGATACCTACGTTTTCCTCTCATTTAATGGTGCTGTCCTTGATAATGCAGTGATGCTCAACTAGCTAGAAGCTGTATGTATCAGGTAGTAGAGTCCTAACAGATATTGGTAAAAGATTATTAGTTTTCCCTATTAGGCATGTCTACCTTAAAGTGATTTATAGGAGAACAAATTAGAATCTAATAGTTAAATGGGTGAGCACTCAAGAGTTATAGCAATCAGTTATAGTATAGTATCTAGGTGGAAGGTCTATTCTCTTTGAAAATTATCGAAGGATCTTTAGCTTCTTACAAGAAGAAAGGGATCTGCTTCAAGAGCTCAGCCAACTTAAGTTTCTACACATAAATCACACATTTTCCTGCCATAATAAAATACAATCCCTGCTTTCAAATCTCTTGCAAAGATACATCAAGATTAATTTCAATTAATAAAATTTCCTGACATATTCTTGGATTCTCTCTATGAAAATTTCTGGTGATTGATTGCATGTTTAATAAACAATAAAACTTACCGCCATTATGTTCTTGCTGAAACTTGATTTTCCCTCTGGTAATTGTGTGAAGGGAGAGGAATTTGATTACATTTCTTGTCAACATTTCCTTGACAGGTGTTTTATGCAAAGACAGCCAAGCTCGAGCTCATTCACAGGCCTGCTGCTAATAATAGTGCTTGTTGTACCGCTGGATGCCATTGTGCAATTTCTTCACTGAAGACGAAACCACCAAATATTTTCCAGTCATAAAATATCCTGCCGTTTGCAATAGCATAGATGAACCTTGAGGGTGTTATGCTAAGTGAAATAAGCAGACAGAGAAAGACAAATACCATATGATTTCACATATATGCTTATATGTGGAATCTAAAACAAACACAAAGCAGATTGGTGGTTGTCAGATATGGGAGATGGGGGCTGGAAGAATTGAGTGAAGGTGATCAAAAGTTACAAAGTTTCAGTTATAAAATACATGAGTCATAGGGATGTAATGTACAACATGGTGACTATAGTTAGTAATATTGTATTGCATGTTTAAAAGTTGATAAGAGAATAAATCTTACAAGTGTTCATAACAAAAAAAATTGTAACTATATGGTGACAGATGTTAACTAGACTTATTGTGGTGATTATTTCTCAATATATACAAATATCAAATTATTATGTTGTATACCTGAAACTAATATAATGTTGCATATCAAGTATAACTTAATTTAAAAAAAATTTAGCCTGACCAGGCAGTGGCGCAGTGGATAGAGCATCGGACTGGAACACAGAGGACCCAGGTTCAAGACCCCGGGGTCGGCAGCTTGAGCACGGGCTCATCTGGTTTGAACAAAGCTCACCAGCTTTCCAAGGTCACTGGCTCGAGCAAGGGGTCACTCAGTCTGCTGTAGGCCCCCAGTCAAGGCACATATGAGAAATCAATCAATGAACAACTAAGGAGTCGCAGCGAAGAATTGGTGTTTCTCATCTCTCTCCCTTCCTGTCTGTTTGTCCCTATCTGTCCCTCTCTCTGATGCTCTCTGTCTCTGCCACACACACAAAAAAATTAAAGATGGAAACTCCACATGGTTGCTCACCCTCAGGACTCCAAGAGACTGTCTGAGTGTGAAATCAAGGTTCTCACTCTTTTTTTTTTTTTTTCTGGAGCTGGAAACGGGGAGAGACAGTCAGACAGACTCCCCCACCCGCCCGACCGGGATCCACCAGGCACGCCCACCAGGGGGTGACGCTCTACCCACCAGGGGGCGATGCTCTGCCCCTCTGGGGCGTTGCTCTGCTGCGACCAGAGCCACTCCAGTGCCTGGGGCAGAGGCCAAGGAGCCATCCCCAGCACCCGGGCCATCTTTGCTCCAATGGAGCCTCGCTGCAGGAGGGGAAGAGAGAGACAGAGAGGAAGGAGAGGGGGAGGGGTGGAGAAGCAGATGGGCGCTTCTCCTGTGTGCCCTGGCCGGAAATCGAAGCCGGGACCTCCGCACGCCAGGCCGACACTCTACCACTGAGCCAACCGGCCAGGGCTCACTCTTTTTGTAAAAAAAATTTTTTTTGAGTCGTTCTCATTTCTAAGGCTCTGAGGAAACACATTTCACCTTGGGACAATGATCCTTTCTTTTTTTTTTTTAATTTAATTCATTGGAGTACAGATTTCAAGTGCGCAACTCAATTAAATATTATCTGCACACTGCATCATGTGCCTATTGCCCAAAACAAAGTCTCTTTCCGTCCTCTTTCCTCCTGTTTGCCACCTCCACCTACCGCCCACCCACTTTCCCTCTGGCTCCCACTACACTGTTGTCTGTGTCTATGTGTTATATATTAGTTTTTTGCTTAATCCCATTACCGTCTGTCATCCAGTTGGCCCACCCCTTTCCCTTGTGACAGCTGCCACTCTGTTCCATGTGTCCATATCTCTGTTTCTTTAATACTGGAGTCATGTAGAGGAGAAATGACTTTCCTTCCCTCCAAGGGTATTCATTATTTATTATGTAAAAGGAGTGCATAGAGATATTTCTACCATGTTTGACTCCATGTGACAGTAAAATTTCAATTCAAACTCAGTTCTGCCATGTCCAAGAAATCAAGAGAATTAATCTTAATTGGTAATTCATTCAGAAACTAATTACTGAACACTCACTGTGTACATTTGATTTTTCTAGAAACTAAACTGTTAGTGAGATTTCAGTCTAGGAAGGAAATATAATTAAAGGCATTATAAGGTAATTAAAGAATAATCCAGGATAGAAAATGCAGCTGTGTTGCAAATTTTACAAAGTAAATAGAATGGGTAGAAAAGTGGAGAATCTTTATTTTTTATTTTTTCATTGACATGGGCTTTGCTCAAGCTATACTTGCTTCTTAGGTGGTAGAATACACACACACATGGGTATACAGATGTGTATGTATTTGTGTGTGTGTGTGTATAATATACATACACACATTTATTGTATGTGTGTAATTTGGCTAAATTTATCTGATTTTTGATTTAAATAATTTATGCAGTAATTTTAGGTATTGTCCATGTCTCATTTGAATTAAACTATTTTAGTCTCTCAGCTCTTCCTGACCCTTGCTTTTCTCCTTAAAATACATTCCTGGTTTTCCTGGTTAAGTGTTTTCATGGAGGCAGAGAGGGTGCGTGCAGTCTTTGTAATTGGTGTCCATTCCCTCCTCTGATATCCATGGCAATACTCTGGAAGGAAACAGCACTGTAGGGCAAAGATGAGAGAAGACACTGAAATAAGTTCAAAGTTCAGTTTTCATTAACAACATCACCAAGAAGGATAAACCAAGAAGCACATTCTCTGATAATAGAATAAGGCAGCTGTCCCAATGATGATATGAACCTTATTCCAGGCTTCCAGGCAGCAGTGGCCAGAGTAAGATGTCTCCTTTTCCTACCCCAAAAGAACCAAACCATAAACTGTTCATGGTCTACTCTTCTCTTTTCCTTCTTTAGATTTATTCTATTCCCTCTTTGGATTTGTTCAAAGATTTCACCTTCTAGCAAGTAATTCAGAAAAATAAAACAAGAAATTAGAAGTGATTATTTGCATCCAAATATGTTCGCTTGCCTAACAAGTAGCAATGTGAACAGGGATAGATACAGAAAAAGCTCTCAATGTGGTACATGCGTCAGAGGATATTTCATATACTTTACTTTTTTTAAAAAAGAATTGCATTTGAATTTTGGTACTTGCTAATTTGTGGGAGCCTGAAATTAAAAGCAAGAGAAGATCCAATTTTTCTCAAGCATTACCTCACTAAATGTTTTATTTCTCTCTCCAAATATCCCACTTCCAGATATTCTATACTGACCTAAGTGGCATACAACCTGATCTTCAGATTTAGGCCTCAGAAAGCTCACATAATTAACATCAATGCTCAGTTCATTTTGACCCTAGATGAAGTTGTGGGAACCTGTCTTAAAAACTGACAGAGATAATGAAGGAGAAAAACTCAGACTTACAAAATTCAAATAAAAAAGTTATACTAAAAGTAAAGGTTAAGCCTGGAGGGAGTTGGCTAAACTATTAAAGCCAGGGAACAGATATAATTTAAACCAATTATTCATACATACATTGAGTATTTCAAAATTAAAAGTAGAAATAAGACTATGTAAAATGCCTCAGTTTATCTGAATTGTCATTTACTTGAAAAATATAGAACAATTAATAAATTTATTCTTCATGATAAATAATTTGAGTTTCTATTATGAAATACTGAAGGAATCTGTTTATCTTAACCTAATGTCTAAACATGTACAGAAATTATATGCTACATCATACTGTAGGAGAAAATATATCTAGCTATAAGTCATGTGTTGTGGTTTGCTATATATGTGACTTTAGCCAAATCACTTTGCTGATTGGAGCCAGTCCAGGGTGGTTATGTGGGGATGTGCCAGTTGATATTGCTTCATTTCCTAATGGATGTTAGTGGTACTGCCTATGGTGCAGATACATTCCTGTGTAAAGGAAGAAATGAAGTTCTTGGAACTTTCAAAAGGGAAATCAGGAACAAAAAATGATAAGGTAATAGCCTATATTCAAGAATTTGATTAAAAAGAAAGAATTTCTGGATAAGGATCATTGTTCTAAAGAGGTAGAATAATGCCTAGCATGCCATGTATCTGCCCATTATCTTGGCATCTTTCTTAAGACTAATCATTTTTTAAATTGAGTCAAACCATATATATAGTAAAATGTCATAAAATAAAATATACAGCTCAACATACTGTTTGTTTTTTTTTTGAGATTCATCTTATTGTTACTGAGAATTGTTAAAAACAAACAAACAAACAAAAATACTCTCAGCATATAATTCCTTTGAAACGCCTGCACTAAATGTCTGGACCAAACTCTAGCCTGGCTTCTGGAGCTTAAAGGCCCTATCCCTAGGATAGCCTCTTACACTGCTTGCCTGAGAAAGCTCAAGGCTGCCAGGAGAATTTACTATTTGTTCCAGCTAAAATCTGTTGATAAGCAGATAAGCCCTTAAACCCTCTCTTAGAGTATTTACTTTAGAAAGCTTGCAATTATAATTCCTTTCTCCATCACTTTGAGATATAAATCTTCCAGAAACCAGCACTGTCCCCTAAAAGATCTGAGAAGCATTTTTTTGAAATGTACACAATCAAGGGAATGACTTTTGTTCTTTGTCCTCATGGGAGCATAAGGTCCTAACATCAGTAGGCTCCTTGCTCCAACTTGTGCCACTGCCTCCTTTCATTAAGATATGAGAAAATCCTCCAGAAAAGTATGACTTTGCAAATCCAAATGGCCTAGTCACATGGTGCAAATCTCCTCTTAATGGCTTCAGTGCCTTTCTTTTAGCATACTCCAGGTGTTTAGAAGTCTCCAGCTTTTTGTCTCAGTAGAGTTAAGTTCACTGAGTTCTTTTCCCTATTGCAGTGCAGGGGATCCTTGGGTTAGGACAGTCTCAACATACAATGTTTCAAGTTTATGATGCTCACTCCCATAAAAACTTTAAAAAAATTGAGATATGAGTGTTTTGGCTTGCGCCATTAGCATTGTACTTACAGACTATGTGGGCAAACTAGCTTGGTTGCGCATGGTGGAAGAATATGAAGTAACACAGCATATGAGTGAGGAAGTTGGTGTCCCCCAGTACTCTTACCTACACCATTTTGGAATGTTAAAAGTGCAGGTGTCCCATTTGTGTTGCTTTGCTTGGCAACTTTTTGGCCCTTATCATGGCTTCTAAATGAAAGTCAGAGTCTTCAGATGGCCGTTCTTCAAAGAAGAGGAAAGCCATCACGATGGATGTCACAGAGCTACCGGCATCACATGGAAAGGAGCTGTCTTCTGAGGACCACATGCAGCTGGAAAAGCAGGTGGTTGAAGAGGATGAATAAAAACTTCAGAATCCAAGAGATTTACTATGAAGGGTTTGACAGAAGGTTTTTCTATGAAGAGGATGGGTTGGCAAAATTTCAGGCTGAGGATCTCAGCAATGACAGATTCAATAAGGTCTAGAGAGTTGTTTTGGATGCCTTGCAATGCTATAGGAATAGTTTGAAAAAGAAGTCATCAACTTTCCAGATTAGCCTGCAACAATTCCTTAAGAAGGTAGAGAGGCCTGCGACAGGTCCTGTACACTCTACATCAGCTGCTTCTTGAGATGAACCACCTGTAGTACAAGTAGAACCACCTCCAGCATCTCCTGCATGTTCGTTAGGCAATCCTGATTCACCTGACCCAGTATCTCCAGCACCTTCTGCAGGTTCTCCAGCCTCTCCACCTTCCTCCTTCCAATAAGTCACTCTATTCCACCTTGCAATGCCCCTTCCAGTGTGCAAGCCAACTACAGGAATAAAGATAAGAAAATATTTTACACTTATTTTTTGTCATTTTTTTCTGTCATTACAGTACAGTGTATAGTACATTTATGTCCTTTTCTTTTTCCTGTGGTTTCTTGTGTTTTGATGTTCTAGATTATGATTTTACAACTGTGCTAGGATAGGTAAGTGACTTAGGCTAGGGTCTGTTTTGACTTACACCTAAATTCAGTATATGTCACTGTCTAAGGAATGGAGCTGTGTCATAACACAAGGACCCCCTGTAGTAATTACTGAATAAAATTCTGCTTTTATGGCTTTAACTAGTTTCTGGCTTTATTTATCTTTCACATTACATGTAGCAATATTTTTATGTTTGTTGAATAGAATTTCATGAAAGTATTATGCCATTTATTAATTTATTCATTTCACTATAATTGGCTTATAACTCATTCTCTTTAAAAAACATTTATAAACTGAGCAAAGACAATTTGATTATATCTGATTATTAGACTATTTTGATAAATATTGGTAATTTCTAACCTCCAACAGTTAGGCTTAGAAAAAGGTCTATAAGTCTCTCCCTCTTGCACTTTACAACCAAATTGCATGTTATAAGTCATAAATAGTATTTTGTTATATATAAAACAATTATGAAAACAAACACATAACTTTGTCCTTTCAGGTATTTCAACAAACATTGTTGCAAATTTGTATATAAGACCACCATGACACTATTCAGACTTCTCTAAAAGTCTCCTATTACAAGAAGTAAAGCTAATCATAGAATTGAGGTACCAGTCTAAACGGTTTAGGACCCTGGATTTTCAGGATATCTTATCCAGTTCCTACAAAGGCAGAAATATAGACATTATTTCTAGCCAATCCACATATACTGAAACCACTCAAGTCAACATTTAAAATCATTCTCTATATTATATTAATTAACAAAACATCTGGTGTTGATCATAAATAAAGATAGTGGAATGGCACCAGAGGAACCTAAATTTTTACTTTAGACTGTGAAATGCTAAATAAAATAGAACCACTGATGTATACCAGGACATATACTAAAAAACAAAGTGTGTGTGCAAACACACACACACACACTACACAAAACACATTTTAAAGTAAATTGCAGACAACATGCAAAATTTTCAGGGATGACATTAGGGTAATGGTGGTATGAGAAATACCCTTGATGTCTCTCCTTGAAATTTCAACCGATTGAACAGCTATAATACAGCAAAATAACCTAGCTGAGATCACATGTTTGCCTGAAAAGATCTGAGAGTGGAATCAACTAATGTTGGGAAGAATTGAGAAGTGTGACAGAAGATAAGACACACTCATGGTTAGATTCACAGAGAGACACAGACTTTCTGTATTTTTGTCTGCTGGGACTCCAGAAAAGAGATAATCCCAGAGTAACTGGGTCTTCTGCTGGAAGGAGCGGTGAGAGTGAAGGGCAGAGGGGGAGATACTAAACCAAAGTGTCACCAGAATAAGGGGTCAAGGCTAGTGTTTCTGTGGTCTGCCAGCAGCCCACACTCAGCACAGAAAAAGAGAAAACAAAGTGCAGCCCTTCAGCCTCCCAGATACCACCTCCCTCATCTTGCAGTGTATGGAGAATAAAAGAAACTTACTGCCCAGCTAGCTCTCCAGAGCCATTCTTACCACTGAAGAACAGAGGTGTTCTGTGTCTGGTCTCTTGGTCTGTTGAGACATGAGAAGAACACAGGGAGGCCTGTGATTGCAATTGTTAAAGGCATAAAACTCACAACACACCTAATCCATTATCACATCTGCTGCCCTGCCTACATCATTGTGACAGTAACATCTCAGCACAAGTCAGCCAAAATATTTCACAGAGATAAGCCTGTAATAGAGTACCTCTGAAAGAAAATATAAAAGCTCTCAGGAAAATTTATTTATTTATTTATTTATTTATTTATTTATTTATTTATTTTTAGTGAGAGAGAGAGATAGGGAGACAGGGACAAACAGGAAGGGAAAAAGATAAGAAGCATCAAATCTTCATTGCAGCACCTTAGTAGTTCAAATGCTTTCTCATATGTGCTTTGACTGGGAGGTTCGAGCTGAGCCAGTGACCCCTTACTCAAAACAGCAATTTTGGGCTCAAGCCATTGACATTGGGCTTCAAGCCAGTGACCTTTGGATTCAAGCCAGAAACTATGGGGTCGTGTCTATGATTTCATGTTCAAACAAGTGAGCCTGTGCTCAAGCTTGTGAGCCCACAATCAATCTGGTGAGCCAGCACTCAAGCTGGATGAGCCTGTGCTCAAGCTGGCAACTTTAGGGTTTCAAACCTGAGTGCTCAGCATCCTAGGCTGACACTCTGTTAATTGTGCAACCACCTGATGAGGCATAAAATATATTTTATTTCTTTTGAATATCATATTTTTACATTTTTATATCTTTATTATTGTTTTTGTGGTTGTTTTATTTGTTTTGTTTTTTTTTATTTTTGGCTCTGTTTTTTTGTGAGTTTTTTTATTTTTCACTATTTTAAAATTTGTTCTATTTTTCATTTTATATTTTTATTTCAAAAAGTTTGTTTTTCATTTTTTGTTTTTTGTTATATTAACAATACCACTTTCAAATACCATCAATGAAAAAAACAAATACCATGGCTACACAAGAGACATATGTAGTTCAAAAAGAAAATGAATAACTTCAAGAAAGCAATCTCAATCACATAAAAACCTTGGAGTTAAAAGATAGAGAATTTAGATTTGAAGTTCTGAAACTACTCAATGACATATGAAAAACATGGATAGGCAATTTAATGACATCCAAGAACAAATTAATGAACAAAATACTACTTCACCAAGGAGATTGAAACTTCAAAAAATAACTAAACAGAGATGAACTTAATATATGAATTGAAACATGAGCTAGCAAGTTTAGCTAACAGAACAGGCCAGAAAGAGAACGGAATCAGTGACATCAAAGATAAGAAACTAGAGATGCTACAGAGAGAAGAAGAGAGACATGGGAATTAATTTAAAAAAGGACTGTACAAGAATTATGTGACTCCATCAGAAAAGTAATATAAGAATAATGAATATATCAAAAGAAGAAGAGAGGGGAAACGGAATGAAGAACCTATTCAAACAAATAATTAATAACATTTTACCAAGCCTATGGAAAAAGTTAGATGCTTTTATCCAAGGAGCAAACAGAATGCTGAGTTACTTCAACCCAAAAAGGCCTTCAACAACGCACATTGTAATAAAACTATAAAAATCAATGACAAAGAAAGAATCCTCAAGGCAGCTAGGGAAAAGAATACAATAACATATAAAGGCACATCAGGTAACCATCGGATTTCTCAGCAGAAACTCTACTAGTCAAAAGAGATAAAACATAAATATTCAAAGTACTTAAAGAGAGAAATTACCAGCCAACAATAATATATTAAATATATCCATCAAAGTTATTCTTCAAATATGAAGGAGAAATAAAAAAATTTTCAGAATATAGAAGCTGAGGGAATTTATCACCAGAAAACCCCCACTGTAGAAAATATTCAATGGTGTTAATTTTTTTTTTTTTTTTCTGGATTTATTCTTTTTTTTTTTTTTTTTTTTTTTTTTAATAAATTTTTATTAATGGTAATGGGATGACATTAATAAATCAGGGTACATATATTCAAAGAAAACATGTCTAGGTTATTTTGTCATCAAATTATTTTGCAAACCCCTCGCCCAAAGTCAGATTGTCCTCCGTCACCCTCTATCTAGTTCTCTGTGCCCCTCCCCCTCCCCCAAACTCTCTCCCTCCCTCCCTCCCATGTCCTCCCTCCCCCCCCACCCTTGGTAACCACCACACTCTTGTCCATGTCTCTTAGTCTCATTTTTATGTTCCACCAATGTATGGAATCATGTAGTTCTTGTTTTTTTCTGATTTACTTATTTCACTCCTTATAATGTTATCAAGATCCCACCATTTTGCTGTAAATGATCTGATGTCATCATTCCTTATGGCTGAGTAGTATTCCATAGTGTATATGTGCCACATCTTCTTTATCCAGTCTTCTATTGAAGGGCTTTTTGGTTGTTTCCATGTCTTGGCCACTGTGAACAGTGCTGCAATGAACATGGGGCTACATGTGTCTTCACGTATCAATGTTTCTGAGGTTTTGGGGTATATACCCAGTAGAGGGATTGCTGGGTCATAAGGTAGTTCTATTTGCAGTTTTTTGAGGAACCACCATACTTTCCTCCATAATGGTTGTACTACTTTACAGTCCCACCAACAGTGAATGAGGGTTCCTTTTTCTCCACAGCCTCTCCAACATTTGCTATTACCCGTCTTGTTGATAATAGCTAATCTAACAGGAGTGAGGTGGTATCTCATTGTAGTTTTGATTTGCATTTCTCTAATAACTAATGAAGCTGAGCATCTTTTCATATATCTGTTGGCCATTTGTATCTCTTCCTGGGAGAAGTGTCTGTTCATGTCCTCTTCCCATTTTTTTATTGGATTGTTTGTTTGTTTGTTGTTGAGTTTTATGAGTTCTTTGTAAATTTTGGATATTAGGCCCTTATCTGAGCTGTCATTTGAAAATATCAGTTCCCATATAGTTGGCTGTCTGTTTATTTTGATATCAGTTTCTCTTGCTGAGCAAAAACTTTTAATTCTGATGTAGTCCCATTCATTTATCTTTGCCTTCACTTCTCTTGCCATTGGAGTCAAGTTCATAAAATGTTCTTTAAAACCCAGGTCCATGAGTTGAGTACCTATGTCTTCTTCTATGTACTTTATTGTTTCAGGTCTTATATTTAGGTCTTTGATCCATTTTGAATTAATTTTAGTACACGGGGACAGGCTATAGTCGAGTTTCATTCTTTTGCATGTGGCTTCCCAGTTTTCCCAACACCATTTGTTGAAGAGGCTTTCTTTTCTCCATTGTGTGTTGTTGGCCCCTTTATCAAAGATTATTTGACCATATATATGTGGTTTTATTTCTGGGCTTTCTATTCTGTTCCATTGGTCTGAGTGTCTATTTTTCTGCCAATACCATGCTGTTTTGATTATCGTGGCCCTATAATATAGTTTAAAGTCAGGTATTGTAATGCCCCCATCTTCATTCTTTTTCCTTAGGATTGTTTTGGCTATTCGGGGTTTTTTATAGTTCCAAATAAATCTGATGATTTTTTGTTCCATTTCTTTAAAAAATCTCATAGGGATTTTGATGGGAATTGCATTAAATTTGTATATTGCTTTGGGTAATATGGCCATTTTGATTATATTTATTCTTCCTATCCAAGAACAAGGAATATTTTTCCATCTCATTGTATCTTTTTCGATTTCCCTTAACAATGCTTTGTAATTTTCATTATATAGGTCCTTTACGTTCTTTGTTATGTTTATTCCTAGGTATTTTATTTTTTTTGTTGCAATCGTGAAGGGGATTATTTTTTTGAGTTCGTTTTCTAATATTTCATTGTTGGCATATAGAAAGGCTATGGACTTTTGTATGTTAATTTTGTATCCTGCGACCTTACTGTATTGGTTTATTGTTTCTAATAATCTTTTTGTGGAGTCCTTCGGGTTTTCGATGTATAGGATCATATCATCAGCAAAAAGTGATAGCTTTACTTCTTCTTTTCCGATATGGATGCCTTTTATTTCTTTGTCTTGTCTGATTGCTCTGGCCAGAACTTCTAGCACCACGTTGAATAAGAGTGGAGAGAGTGGACAACCCTGTCTTGTTCCTGATTTAAGGTAGAAAGTCCTCAGTTTTATGCCGTTTAATAGGATGTTGGCTGATGGTTTATCATATATGGCCTTTATCATGTTGAGATATTTTCCTTCTATACCCATTTTGTTGAGAGTCTTAAACATAAAATTGTGTTGTATTTTATCAAAAGCCTTTTCTGCATCTATTGATAAGATCATGTGGTTTTTGTTCTTTGTTTTGTTGATATGGTGTATTACGTTAACCGTTTTGCGTATGTTGAACCATCCTTGAGATTCTGGGATGAATCCCACTTGATCATGATGTATTATTTTTTTAATATGTTGTTGTATTCGGTTTGCCAGTATTTTGTTTAGTATTTTAGCATCTGTATTCATTAGAGATATTGGTCTCTAGTTTTCTTTCTTTGTGCCATCCTTGCCAGGTTTTGGTATGAGGGTTATGTTGGCCTCATAAAATGTGTTTGGAAGTATTGCTTCTTCTTCAATTTTTTGGAAGACTTTGAGTAGAATAGGAACCAAGTCTTCTTTGAATGTTTGATAGAATTCACTAGTATAACCGTCTGGGCCTGGACTTTTATTTTTGGGGAGATTTTTAATAGTTTTTTCTATTTCCTCCCTGCTGATTGGTCTGTTTAGGCTTTCTGCTTCTTCATGACTCAGTCTAGGAAGGTTGTATTGTTCTAGGAATTTATCCATTTCTTCTAGATTGTTGTATTTGGTGGCATATAATTTTTCATAGTATTCTACAACAATTCTTTGTATATCTATGATGTCTGTGGTGATCTCTCCTCTTTCATTTTGGATTTTATTTATTTGAGTCCTGTGTCTTTTTTCCTTGGTGAGTCTTGCCAAGGGTTTGTCAATTTTGTTGATCTTTTCAAAGAACCAGCTCCTTGTTTTATTGATTTTTTCTATAGTTTTTCTGTTCTCTATTTCATTTATTTCTGCTCTGATTTTTATTATCTCCTTTCTTCGGCTGGTTTTGGGTTGTCTTTGTTCTTCTTTTTCTAGTTCCTTAAGGTGTGAAGTTAAGTGGTTTACTTCGGCTCTCTCTTGTTTGTTCATATAGGCCTGAAGTGATATGAACTTTCCTCTTATTACTGCTTTTGCTGCATCCCAGAGATTCTGATATGTCGTATTTTCATTTTCATTTGTCTGTATATATCTTTTGATTTCTGCGCTTATTTCTTCTTTGACCCATTCATTTTTTAGAAGTATGTTGTTTAGTTTCCACATTTTTGTGGGTTTCCCCCCCTCTTTTTTGCAGTTGAATTCTAGTTTCAAGGCTTTATGATCAGAAAATATGCTTGGTACAATTTCAATTTTTCTAAATTTGCTGATATTGTCTTTGTGGCCCAATATATGGTCAATTCTTGAGAATGTTCCATGTACACTAGAAAAAAATGTATACTCTGTCGCTTTGGGATGAAGTGTCCTGTAGATGTCTATCATATCCAGGTGTTCTAGTATTTCGTTTAAGGCCATTATATCTTTATTGATTCTCTGTTTGGATGACCGATCTAGAGCCGTCAGCGGTGTATTGAGGTCTCCAAGTATGATTGTATTTTTGTTAGTTTTTGTTTTAAGGTCAATAAGTAGCTGTCTTATATATTTTGGTGCTCCTTGGTTTGGTGCATATATATTAAGGATTGTTATGTCTTCTTGATTCAACTTCCCCTTAATCATTATGAAATGACCATTTTTGTCTCTGAGTACTTTTCCTGTCTTGTAGTCAGCATTATCCGATATGAGTATTGCTACACCTGCTTTTTTTTGGGTGTTGTTTGCTTGGAGTATTGTTTTCCAGCCTTTCACTTTGAATTTTTTTTTATCCTTGTTGCTTAGATGTGTTTCTTGTAGGCAGCATATAGTTGGATTTTCTTTTTTAATCCATTCTGCTACTCTGTGTCTTTTTATTGGTAAGTTTAATCCATTTACATTTAGTGTAATTATTGACACTTGTGGGTTCCCTACTGCCATTTTATAAATTGCTTTCTGTTAGTTTTGTATCTAGTTTGATTCTTCTCTTTTGTTTTTCTATCATTTGTTTTTGTTTGTTTGTGTTCCATACTTCTTTCCTCTGTTGCTACCTTTTTTAAGTCAAGTGTTTTTGTGGTGGTTTTTTTAAGGGTGGTTACCATTAAGTAATGAAAAGGGTACCTACCATATTCATTGTAGTACCCTATCTTATAAGTATTTCTGCACTTCATCATCCTTTGCTACTGTTAATCTCCATCCTCTCTCCCCTTTTTTTCCTTTGTTGTCACAGTTTAAGTTTGGTTTTATTGTGTTCTTGGTGGAGCTGTTACTTGTGGTGTTGTTTTCTTTTGTTCTTTGAATCTGGTTGGAAAACCCCCCTTAGTATTTCCTGGAGTGGGGGCTTTCTGTTGATAAATTCTCTCATCTTTTCTGTATTTGTGAATGTTTTTATATCTCCTTCATACTTGAAGGATAGCTTTGATGGGTATAGTATTCTTGGCTGAAAGTTCCTCTCTTTCAGGGCTTTAAATATTGGGGTCCACTCTCTTCTAGCTTGTAGAGTTTCTGCTGAGAAATCTGATGATAATCTAATAGGCCTTCCTTTATATGTTGTACTCTTCTTTTCCCTGGCTGCCTTGAGAATTTTTTCTTTGTCATTGGTTTGTGTCATCTTTATTATGATGTGCCTTGGAGTGGGTTTGTTGGGGTTAAGAAAACTTGGTGTTCTGTTTTCTTCTTGAATTTGAGGCTTTAGTTCCTTCCACAGGCTTGGGAAGTTCTCGTCTATTATTTGTTTGAGTATATTCTCCATTCCATTTTCTTTCTCTTCTCCCTCTGATATACCTATTATTCTTATGTTATTGTTTCTGATGGAGTCAGACAATTCCTGTAGGGCTTTCTCATTTTTTATTATTTTTGAGTCTCTTTCTTCTTCTCTCTGTTGTGCCTCAAGTTGTTTGTCTTCTATTTCACTAATCCTATCTTCAATCTGGGCTGTTCTGTTAGCTAAGCTTGTTACCTCGTTTTTCAGCTCGTGAATTGAGTTTTTCATTTCTGTTTGATTTGTTTTTATAGTTTCAATTTCCTTGGTAATATATTCTTTGTGTTCATTGAGTTGTTTTCTGATCTCCCTATATTGCCTTTCTGTGTTTTCTTGTATATCTCTGAGTATTTTTAAGATTTCTATTTTAAATTCTCTGTCATTTAGCTCCAAGGCTTCCAATATGTTAAGTCTTTTCTCCATAGATTTTTCCACATCTATTTGTGTTACCTCTCTTTCTTTTGTATCCATAATATTCGATTTCCTCTTTCTTATCGGCATCTGAGGGTGGTCTTATTGATAGCACTAATTAGAATTAATAAAGAGTAAAAAGAAAAAAAAAAAAGGGTAAAACACCCCACAAAAAAAAACAGTAATAATTTATTATTTCCCCCTTTTTTTCTCTCTTCTCTTTCCCTCCTCTCCCCTCCTCAGGGAAATATCATGCCTATAATGGAGGGCCTGATTTGGGGTGAAGAGTTCAAGGGGCAAAAAAAGGGAGTAGGGACCTACTAAATGCAAAAAAAAAAAAAAAAAAAAAAAAAGAAGAAAATCTTAGACAAGCATAAAATAATTTGCTTGTAAGTGATGGTCAACTAAGAGATATAATGAGAGGGATAAGAGGGAATCAGAAAAAAGGACCAAAAAAGAATAATAAAGAAGAAAAAATAAAAATCATAAGTAAAAATCTGTTGTATTAAGTGGAGCGAAGACTAAATACAATGGAGTCCTTGGATTGGGAGGACCCAAAATGCCACAAAAATAAACAGACAAGAGAAAAAAAATAAATAAATAAAAACAAAAGCAAAAAAGAGAAATAAAGCCAAAAAAAAGCCTTGAGTCCCAAATTAACTAATTTGTTCGTGATTGAGGATTATATGGGAGGAAAGTAAAATGAGAAAAGAAAAAACGAATAGAAAGGAAAAAATAAGAAAAAGAGAAAAACGAAGGAAGAAATAAAATAGGAGGAGAAAAAAACAAAATAAAGCAAGACAAAAAAACAAACAAACAAAAAAAAAACAAAAGAGGAGAGAGTGAGAGTTACGTGTTTTGGAGTATAACCTTAAAGGAGGGTGAGGATGAAGAAGAAAAATAAAATGCAACACTCATGGGTAGTGTAGTTCAAGAAAGGGGAAGCATAAGATGGGCAGAGAATAGAAGGACCAAGGTCGAGGAAATAAAGGCAAAAAGATAGAAGAAACAAACGACAACAACAATAACAACAACAAAAAATTAGTGGATCAAGTTGTAAAGTCTGTGGGTTTTTCTTGATTTTGAGAGGTTAACTTCTTCCTTTTTCTTTTCTCTCCCTCTTCCTAGTCGGTGACTCTGTACCCCAGGCTCTGCCCCTGTGTCACTCTTAGGTAGGGATTTGCAGTTGATGGGATTCTATGGCAATGTCATATAATTGGCTTTAGTCTTGCTGGAAGTCAAGGCTTGTTGGCGTTTGCAGGGTCCAACGATGAGAGAGTTTGCTTTCCTGGATTCTCTCTCCTAGTCCCCCCTTTCTGAATTAGCAGCCTGGTGATCCAGCTATAAGGCTGCAACTGCTTCTGCCTGGGGAGTAAGAGGCTCAAAGAGCTGGGAAATCCCCACTCTATCCCCACTCAGTGCAAGGCTTTGAGAAAGGCTCTGACAGTCAGGGCCTCCAGTGTAATCAGGCGGGGGTGGGAGTCAATTGTTGTCAAGGTGACTGTTCAGCGCCTATCATTTAGTTGGACCTCTCAACCCAGGCTTTCCACACTTTGTAGCCTGTTTTTGCAGGGAAGCAGAGGCACTAGTCTCTGCTTACGACTAGTGTAGTATAGACCTTATTATCTGCCAAGTCCTTCTTGTTAGCGTTTATCCCTGAATATGGAGGCTCTATCAATCAGAAGTTGCCCCCGCCCCTTTAGCGAGAGGCACTAAAAAATATCACGCCTCTTGTCTTGGATCGCTGAACTGAGAGAGATCTTATCAATTAGAACCGAGGGTGCGCAGATTTTATGGGTTAAGCTAATTTCAGTGATTGGGTCGCAATTGTGTTTCTGAAGGTATTTTAGGCTGCCTGCACGCGCCCCTCCCCCAACGCTTGATTGTTAGCTTGAATGGCTGGGTGAGGTGCCCCGCCCACGGAGAGAATCTCCCAAGCCTCTCCTGCTCGCCCTGCCACTGGCAGCTGGACCGCACCAGGTGCAGGATAATGGAGCCCCCTGGGTGCGCAGGCCAGCAGGGCGCCCTGGGCGCGTGGAATGCCCAAGGCACGCGCGCGAATGGGCCGCTCCGGGCACCGGTGGCTGTCGACCCCCACTCGCAGTGTGCGGGCCGCTGGGAACGTCAGCGGTGCTCAACCGGACCGGGCGCGCGCGCGGCGGCTCGTGGCGGCCGCTCGCGGTGGCGGTTCACGGGGGCTCGCGGGGCTCGCGGGGCTCGCGGCAGCTCGCGGTGGCGGTTCACGGGGGCTCGCGGGGTTCGCGGCGGCTTGCGGTTCCCAAGTATATGGGCTGACTCACCGCAGGCGCACTCCCTGGCGGCTTGAATGAGCCTTGCTGCGGTAGCTTCCTCCACACCCTCGTCTCTCAGATTCAAGTGATAACAGTCCTTTTGCTTTCAGTTTGTGTGGAACTCCGGAATGCTCCGAGGATAAATTTTTCTGTTTCTAGTTGATAAATTTGTTGTGATTTAGGGGAGAGCTGTCGGACGCGCTTCTCACGGCGCCATTTCCGTGACGTCTCAATGGTGTTAATTTAACCAGATACAAAGGACAAAACAAAACAAGTAAAAGCTCTAAAAATGTTACAGTAAAAATAAAAATAATCTGTGACAACAATAATATAAAAAAGGAGAGGATAAAGTTCTGAAGTAGCAAAAGAGGATGGAGTACAGAGCACTCATAAGACAAAGGACTCTTGTATATATGAAAAATTTTCTCTTAATAACTTAATAATAACCAACCATGAAAAAATCAATACTGAAACACATAGATTAAAAAGAAGAAGAAGAAGAAACAGGGGAAAGCAGTATGGAATATCACCAAACAAAAACAACTGACAGAAACACAAAAGAGAAGAGCCAAAGGAGATATAGAGCTACCAGAAAACAAAATGTAAAATGGCTATAGGAAATTCTCAAGTGTTGGTAAGTACTCTAAAGGTAAATGGACTAAATTCACCAATAAAGCAGCACAGAGTAGCAGATTGGATCAAAAAACAAAACCCAACAGTATGCTGCCTTCAAGAGATACATCTAAGCTGCAAATACAAAAGTAGACTCAAAGTGAAAAGTTGTAAAATGATTTTCCAAGCAAATATTGGTTGCAAAATGATTGTTCAAGCAAATAATACCCAAAGAGAAGCAGGTATAGCTGTACTAATATCTAACAATACTGACTTCAAGAAAACAAAGGGAATAGGAAACAAAGAACAACACTTCATAATGATAAAGGGGACACTATATCAAGAAGACATAACGTTCTTTAATATATATGCACCAAATCCAGGAGCACCAAAACATATAAGACATCTACTAACTGATCTAAAAATAAAAACATACAAAAACTACATCATACTTGGAGATCTCAACACACCATTGATGGCTTTAGAAAGATCATCTAACCAGAAAATCAATAAAGAAATATATGCCTTAAATGACACACTAGACCAAATGGACATAATAGACATTCACAGAACATTTCATCCCAGAACATCAAAATATACATTTTTTTAAAAGTGTGCATGAAACATTCTTAAGGATAATTCATATGTTGGGCCATAAAACTCACCTTAACAAATTCAAGGAGAATGAAACTATACCAATCATATTCTCTGATCATAAGGTTTTAAAATTATAATTCAACTTCAAAAAGGAAGTAAAGACACTCACAAAAATGTGGAAATTAAACAATATACGTCTAAAAAATGACTGGATCAAAGAAGAAATAAAAGCAGAGATCAAAAGATAAATACAGACAAATGAAAATGACAACATGACATATCAAAACCTCTAGGATCCAGTAAAAGCAGTATTAAAAGGAAAGTTTATATCATTACAGGCTTATATCAAGAAACAAGAGAGGCCCTGGCTGGTTGGCAAAGTAGTAGAGCATCGGCCGGTGCATGGATGTCCAAGGTTCAATTCTCAGTCAGGGCACACAGGAGAAGCATCAATATACTTCTCTTCCCCTTCCCCCCTCACTCCTTTCTCTTTTTCTCTTTCTCTCCTCCTCCCCTCCTATAGTCATGGCTCAATTGGAGTGAGTTGGCCCCAGGCACTGAGGATGGCTCCATGGCCTCTGCCTCAGGCACTAAAAAATGGCTCTAGTTGCAATGGAGGAAGAGCCCTAGATAGGCAGAGCATCACTCCCTAGTGGGCTTGCTGGGTGGATCCTAGTCAGGAAGTATGCAGGAATCTGTCCCTGCCTCCTCATCCTTTCACTAAATTAATACAACACATTAATAAAATAAAGGACAAGAATTCTATGATTTTATCAATAGAATCAGAAAAGGCATTTGAAAAGATACAACACCCATTTATGTTTAAAACATGCAATAAAATGGATATAGAAGAAAAGTACTTCAACACAATAAAGGCAATATATGACAAACCACCATCCAATATCATACTAAACGGTGAAAAACTGAAAGGTTTTCCTTTAAAATCAGGAACAAAACCAGGCTGCCCACTCTCTCCACTTTTATTCAACATAGTTCTGGAAGTTTAAGCCAGAGCAATTAGGCAAGAGGAAAAAAAAGGCATCCCTATTGGGAAAGAAGAGTAAAGGTAATACTTTTTGCAGATGACCCTGTATATAGAAAACCCCAAAGACTCTACCACAATCTATTAGAAACAATAAATCAATACAATAAAGTTACAGAATATAAAATCAATATACAAACATCTATTGCTTTCTTATATGTCAACAATGAAACTTTAGAAAATGAACTAAAAAGAATTCCTTTTACAATTGCAACAAAAATAAAAATAAAATAGCTAGGAATGAACTTAACAAAGTATCTGAAGAACCTATATACTGAACACAACAAAGCATTATTGAAAGAAATTGAAGAAGACACAATGAAACTGAAAAATATTCCATGTTCATGGATTGAAAGAATCAACATAGATAAAATGATCATATACAAATTTAATGCAATCTCCATTAAAATAACAATGTCATTTTTTAAAGAAATAGAACAAAAAATTTCCAGGTTTATATGAAACTACAAAAGAAACCTTAATACAAAGCAATCCTGAGAAAAAAGAATGAAGCCAGAAGTATCACACTACCTGACTTCAAACTATACTAAAAAGCCATGATAATCAAATAGCCTGGTGCCTGACCAATGGTGGTGCAGTGGATAAATTTTCAACCTGGAACACTAAGGTTGCTGGTTTGAAACACTGGGCTTGCCTGGTCATGGAACATATGGGAGTTGATGTTTTTTGCTCCTCTCCCCCCCTCTCTTTCTCTTACCTTTCTCCTTTCTCTCTAAAAAGGAATAAATAAAATCTAAGAAAAATGAAAAAGAACTCTTTAAAAAACAAACAAAAAGCAAGATATTGGCAGGAAAACAGACATACAGACAAATGGGACAGAATCGAGAGCCCAGAAATAAAACCACTATATATGGACTGATAATTGTTGACAAAGGAGCCAAAAACACACAATAGAGAAAAGAAAAAATAGTGCGTGGAAAATTGGAAAGCCACATGCAAAAGAATGAAACTTGACTACAGTTTGTCTCCCTGTACTAAAATTAATTCAAAATGGATCAAATACCTAAGTATAAGCTCAGACACAATAAATTACATAGAAGAAAAAATAGGTACTAAACTTATGAACCTTAGCCATAGAGAACAATTTAGGAATTTGACCCCAAAAGGAAGGGAATTAGGCAACAATAACTGAATGGGACTATATCAAACTAAAAATCTTCTGTACAAGGAAAGAAATCAACAACAAAACAAAAAGGCAGCCAGCCAAATGGTAGATACTGTATTTACAAACAACAGCTCCAATAAGGGGTTAATATGCAAAATATATAAAGAACTCACAAGCTCAGCAACAAATAAGCAAACAATCCAATAAAAAAGTGGGGAGAAGACCTGAACTTATACTTCTCCCAGGAAGACATACAAATGGTCAACAGATATATGTAAAGATGTTCATCTTCACTAGTTATTCAAGAAATGCAAATTATAACTACAATGAGATACCACCTCATACCTGTTAGACTGGCTATTATCAACAAGACAGGTAATAACAAGTGTTAGAGAGGCTGTGGAGAAAAAGAAACACTCATTTACTACTGATGGGAATGAAAACTAGTATAGCTATTATGAAAGAAAGTATAATGCTTCCTCAAAAAATTAAGAGTAGAACTACCATATGACCCAGCAATTCATCTACTGAGTATCTACTCAAAAAACTTGCAAACAGCCTGACCTGTGGTGGCGCAGTGGATAAAGCGTCGACCTGGAAATGCTGAGGTCGCCGGTTCGAAACTCTGGGCTTGCCTGGTCAAGGCACATATGGGAGTTGATGCTTCCTGCTCCTCCCCCACTTCTCTCCTCTCTCTCTCTCTCTCTCTCTCCCCCCTCCTTTCTAAAAATGAATAAATAAATAAAAAATTAAAAAAAAAACTCGCAAACACTGGTATGCAAAGACACATGTGTCCCCATTTTTGTTGCAGCATTATTCATAGTAGTCAAGACATGGAAATAACCAAACTTTCCTTCAATAGAGGTTTGGATAAAGAAGATATGATACATATAGTATATACAATGGAATACTACTCAGCCATAAGACATCATTTCTTGGAGCTTGAGAACATTATACTAAGTCAAATAAGTAAATCAGAAAAAGCTAAGAACTATATGATGTCACACATAGATGGGATATAAAACTAAGATTTGTAGTCATAGATATAAGTGAAGTGGTTACCAGTGGAGTGAGCTATGGGGAAGGATGGTATGACAGAGGAGAGTCAAGAAGGACAGAAAATGACTTGACTTTGGGTGATGGGTACACAGCAGTTCAAATGCTATAGAAATGTTTACCTGAAACCTCTGTACTCTTATTGATCAATGCCACCCCATTAAATTTAATTTTCTGAATAAAAATTAATATATATATATATAAATGAAAATAAAAATTTTTATACACATACAAGTACAGCTTGCTGATACAGAACTAATCTCTACATTCAGGAATTAGTCCAGGGATTCTTCTCTTATTGATGGATTGACAGATTGGGGAGTGCCTATAGCTGTTCATTTGGCTGTCCTAGCTTCTGAGTCCTGGGCCATCTCTGGAGTTCAATTGTATTTAAAGAATCAAAAGGTGAGAGATAGAGCTATTGCTATATTAGCATAGCATATTACTGATCTAAAGCCTCCAGCCTTTAAATCTAAAAGCAATTGGAATATCTTCTGTATTCATTAGATATTGCCACACACACAGTGGCTTTGACAGAAATTTTTATTTCACTATATCTGCAACTGGATAGTAAGGGTCACACAACTTGGAATTGGACATAGTAGAGTGGGCTTAGCTGACCTAACTCTACTTTATACGTCTCACTTGGGTTCCAGGTTGGGAAAAAATCTCTCCTCATGCTGCTACCTAAGGTGCAAGAGGGCCACAGGAAAAATGTGAGGCTTCGTAGGATCTAGATTTGGAAATGACTCTCAGGTACTTCCACCCATATGCCATAGGACGAAGCAAGTCAGCAGGTCAAGCTGAAGTCAAGGGGCAGGGAGATACCTTCTGCCCACAGTGAGGTCACTGTAAGGCAGCAGATGCAGGGAGGGCTGCGGCACTTGGGCCTGTCATTCAGCTGTCACATTCTCCCCACAAACCAAACGTGCTCCTACCCTTCCCTGAATGAACTATTTCTCTTTTCATTGTACCCATTAAAACATTGTTGACAAAGAAGGAAAGATACTTTTATTTTGATGTAGATTTTTTTTCATTTTTTGTACAAGCCTCCTGCAACTATCAGGACCTGATACAGATCAGTTTTATAAAAATATATTTATTCATTTTATAATCAATACTGAGCACCTACCACACACAGATCAAGTGAAGCAATGTGATAAATACAAAGATGGATCAGATGTAGATTTTTCTCACTGATCTCAGGGGGTTGAGCATTCAATTAGTAGCCAGCATAAAACTTCAGGTTACTTTGAGCAAATTGGACATAACCTCCCCACTTTCATTTCCTCTTCCATTCTGTTGTCTCGCCATCCTGTGCTAACTGCTGTCCAACAGCTGGCTTTAGTGACAAACTTTGTAATAACTGGCTATAAAATTCATACCTCAGGGAGTTAAATTGTGTTTAGAGGTCTGTTCTGTCATGAAACCAATCATAAAGAACTCTCAATCACTTTCCCTAAAGAAATAATGAGGTGAACACTGTGGAATAGAATCAGAAAACCTGGTAGAACTTATGTCACCAACCTGACCATGTGCTATGTGATTCACCGTCCAGTCCAAGTGGTTGTAGGATCACAGAACAATGTGTCCCACTGTTGCGTGCAAGAGGTGATTTTTTTTTTTTACAAAGACAGAGAGACAGAGAGAGGGGTAGATAGGGACAGACAGACAGGAACGGAGAGAGATGAGAATCATCAATCATCAGTTTTTCATTGCGACATCTTAGTTGTTCATTGACTGCTTTCTCATATATGCCTTGACCGGGGGGATACAGCAGACCAAGTAACCCCTTGGTCAAACCAGCAACCTTGGGTCCAAGCTGGTGAGCTTTGCTCAAACCAGATGAGCCCACGCTCAAGCTGGCAACCTCGGGGTCTCAAACCTGGGTCCTCCGCATCCCAGTCTGACGCTCTATCCACTGCACCACTGCCTGATCAGGCTGCAAGAGGTGATTTTTGACAAGCAGCTGATTTTCTAGAATCTCACTGACTGAGGAAACACATCCTCAATATCAATCAATCAAGGACATGACAGCTCCAAGATGAAAAAATAAATAAATAAGCAAACACTCATGTACTTTCCGGCTGCATTTACACAAGCACTACTCCCTGTCTACCCTGGAGTTTGGTCCCTAGTAACCTCTTTGGGGTTTGGGGTTATATCCATCACTGCTTGCCCTCCCTATAAAGGCAGAAGGAGTCTGGAGCACTGGAGGTTGGAGACATTATTATAAGAATGTTTACATCATCAGGGATGCTGGAGGGGTTGGGATGGAAAATAAGAAGAGGGACCAGGTGGAAAAGTCTTGGTAATTGGACAGGATGAGGAGGAGAATAGATGATGAGAGTCCTGGATAATGTCATAGATGACTTGTGTTAGGACAATACTTATATATACATCCCCGCTGTGTTAAATCTTTTGTCAGTATTTTTCCAACAGGTGCCTTAACTTCTATAGATGCATTGTTCCTTTACTGCTGACGCATACAATGTCTCTGGGGCACAAGGACCCTGTTTCTGGGGTCACAAATTGCTAGCACTAACAGGTATCCTGTTGCTCAACCAGAGGCAATAAATCAATTGTAGAGAATAGAATATCCGACTCCCAGGGTGTGACAGATTTCAGCTCACAAGGCCAGACCAGACTTGACCACCTACTCTATAAAAGACATCCCCTCCCCTTGCTTGCTGCTGACACCATTTTCTGGTTTCAGCCCATCAGTAAGCAGCTGCTTTAATAAACATTTTACTTAAAAACCTCTCCGGTCTGGTTCCTCTTGGCACCCAACTTTACAACTTGTGTTGGGTTCAGAGGAGCAGAGGCTTTATTATTGTTTCTCATTTAAATCATATATATATATATATATATTTTTTTTTTTTTTTTTTTTTCTCCCCAGAATCGATGTCCAAATCATTTAAAAATACGTGATTGAGAGAAAGTTTCACAACTTGTTTTTGTTAGGTTCGGGTCCAGGGCCCCTTACCAAAAGCCTCAGCTAGGCAGGTTAAAATTTAGGTGACCCAGGGCCGTGGAGCAGTTCCTGTGACTCTCCACCTGAGCAGTCCTAATTGATACCTCACCTCTACCCATCCCTGGGGCATCTTGACAGTCATACCCCCATCACTTATCTGAACATTCTTTACTTAGCATTTCTCCCCTATTGTTTAAACTGCTACAGGTAACAGAAATTTTCCCCCTGTGGCAAGAAATACACCCAAACTCAGTCCTACATAGAATGAGGCTTTCGGTTATCTCAACTCCTGACACCACTAAGGTCTCAGCCCATCTGGTTGCAGATAAACAAATAAACTTATAAAATTCACCAGACTTTGTGCAGCCCTCCTTTCGTGACCTAAGGGTCGTATTCTAGAAAGCTAATGTACAGCAATGATAGTGATAGTTAACAATACTGTTTTGTATACTTGCAATTTGCCAGAAGGATAGCCCTTAAATTTTAATAATACTAACACACACACACAACACACACACACACAAATGGTAATGGATATGTTAGCTTGATTGTGGTGATCATTTTATAGACAAAAAATATAAAAGATGGGGCCACAAACTAAACCTGACAAGCTCAGATAAGACCTGCACAATGGCCTTGCAAACTCAGAAACCTAAAGTAAATTAAACACAGGATGGTCTAACTCAAACCTTTCTAGCTAAAAGCACTTTATGATAGGTAGTGATGTCCTAGGGAGATGTTCTTTCTCAACAAAGGTCAATGTTTACTTTCACTCAAGCCTGTCTGTTGTCTTTTGCTAAGGTGACCAATCATCCTCCTTTAGGGAGGACAGTCCTTTTTTTGTAAGTTCCATCCTCCCTTGAAAAGTGTCCTCCTACATGTCCTCCTTTTTGATATTGGAAGACTAATTTGTAAATGTCTGTATTCAATCAATGCAGAGTTGATTCATTGCATGTGATGTGATGTATTTGTATTTGACATGATGATTCGTCAAGGATCAGTACAGTGCAGTGAGACAGGATTATGAGATGCGTGCACTCTGCATGGGAGACCTTGATAGAGCATGCAATATACCGAGCACACAAATGTCTTTGTGTACTTCTTACTGAACCACGACACGGCACATACAACATTGTAGACTCATGATTATTTCTTTCTCAGTGAATATTCAATCATAGACAAGTAAGCACAATTCATGTTTTATTAATTCATTATCTATTTAATAATTTCCAAATAAATATAATTTTATTTATAAGTATTTCCCAAAATTCAAGTTTTAAAGTGGAAATCTAATCTCAAACCATATCTATTAATAATGTATTCTAATTAAATAGTTGCATAAAACAGACATTTTTAAATTAGAAAATGATAAATACATCCGAATATCACTCCAAATTAGTGGTTTTTATAAGGTATTTTTCCCCACCGAGGAAGAAGGATGGGTATAGCCATGAAGTATGGAATAATAAAAACTTTATTTAGTACAGCACATCCTGCCCAATGAGGTTCTCTGGTCCCGGGGGATAGAGGCCAAGAAAGCCGCATGGGGTGACCCACGTGGGGGATATTTAAAGGGTCTCTAGGGTGGTCGAGCTAATATGACGTGGTGAAATCTCACTGGCTGACAGTCAGTCGCTCTTTTCCCAAGGACTCCTGGGAAGTTTCTTTTGGTGCACCTGGATGTGGGCAGTTCTAGTCAAATTCTCAGGTCTGGATTCCTCACATGACCTTCCCCCATTGCTGACCATCTTACATTCAGATCTTTTGTGTTAATTAGGGGTGCTGCTTATTTGTCTGGCTACTTCCTGCTGATTAGGAGTGTTGTGGGGAGGGGAGATTGGAAGTTGGTGGTTTTGAGGGGAGTCGTGAGGAACATCTGTTTGACCATGAGTTGAGAAACTTCACAGATGTGGTTCTGTAAGAATTTGAAAGAGCCTGACCAGGTGGTGGCGCAGTGGATAGAGCATCGGACTGGGATGAGGAAGGACCCAGGTTCAAGACCCCGAGGTCGCCAGCTTGAGCGCGGGCTCATCTGGCTTGAGCAAAGAGCTCACCAGCTTGGACCCAAGGTCGCTGGCTCCAACAGGGGGTCACTCGGTCTGCTGAAGGCCCGCGGTCAAGGCACATGTGAGAAAGCGATCAATGAACAACTAAGAAGTTGCAACGCGCAACGAGAAACTGATGATTGATGCTTCTCATCTCTCTCCGTTCCTGTCTGTCTGTCCCTGTCTATCTCTTCTCTGTAAAAAAAAAAAAAAAAAAGAATTTGAAAGAGAAGAGTAAATATGAGTAATATGCTGATAATTAGGAGAAGATTTAGGATAGAGGCAGCCCAGGTAAGAATGGGTGGCTGCCATTAGGAGTTAAGCGGGTTGTAGGAGGAGAGATTCTTGCTTAATTTTTCTTGCAGATGGTTGAGGAGATTGAAGCTTCTTTTATCAGGCCAGTCTTACTGAACAGCATTGCTCCCTGATTCAGCTCACTCTGGTGGCAGGTTCCTGGTGGGAGGGACAGGAGCAACAGGAGGTTCTGCTTTTCCTCAGGAGTGTAGGAAGGTTTTAAGGAGGTGGAGGGAAACATGAGAGGAGTTGGGGAGGCTCCCTGGGTTAGGTTTCAAGCCATTGCATCAGCCTGAGCATTTCCCAAGGCCACCGGGTCTTGAGGTTTGATAGCCCTTACAATGTACCACAGCCACCTCAGCGGGAAGCTATAATGCCTGCAAAAGTTTAGAAATGAGGGTAGCATTGATTACGGGGGGAGCCCTTGGTAGTGAGGAAGCCCCTTTCCTTCCAGAGGGCAGAGTGGCTGTGGGTGATAAGAAAAGTATATTTAGAGTCAGTATATATAGTTACGTGTTTTCCCTGGGCCAGAGTGAGTGCCCATGTGAGGGCAATCAGCTCTGCTTTCTGAAAAGTGGTGCCTTCTGGCAGCTGTTGAGCTTCTAGGGTGGAAGAGGTGGTGACCACCGCGTAGGCTGCCCGTCATCATCCATCAGGTCCCTGTACAGAACTCCCATCTACAAAGAGTATCAGATCTGGATCTTTTAAAGGAGAATCTGATAATCCATCTAGAGCAGGGGTCCCCAAACTACGGCCCGTGGGCCACATGCGGCCCCCTGAGGCCATTTATCCGGCCCCCACCGTACTTCCGGAAGGGGCACCTCTTTCATTGGTGGTCAGTGAGAGGAGCATAGTTCCCAATGAAATAATGGTCAGTTGGTTGATTTAAATTTACTTGTTCTTTATTTTAAATATTGTATTTGTTCCCCTTTTGTTTTTTTTTTTACTTTAAAATAAGATCTGTGCAGTGTGCATAGGGATTTGTTCATAGTTTTTTTTTATAGTCTGGCCCTCCAATGGTCTGAGGGACAGTGAACTGGCCCCCTGTGTAAAAAGTTTGGGGACCCCTGATCTAGAGGTCAGTTGAGGAACTCTATTAGCTCTGTACAAGAGTGGGTGGGTTCCGGAAGTGTCATTGGAGCTGGCAATAGAGTGGCTGGGTTGAGTTGGGAAAAGGGTAAAAGAGTAACTGAAGGGTTTTCGATGAACAGGAGGTAAAATTCTTGTAGGTGGGAAGGACCCAATAGAGAAAGAGATTTGTGCAAAAGGAGGTCAGAGAGCATGTGGGAAGAGAAGACAGTGATGGGATGGGAAAGGATGAGCTTAGTAGACTCCTTGGTGAGTTCAGCTGCTGCGCCCAGTGCCTGGGGGCAGGGCTGTCAGCTTTAGACGGTGGTGTCCAATTGTTTAGAGAGGTATGCTATGAGAAGGTATGTAGGCCCCACAGATTGAGTTAACACGCCAACAGCATTACCGTGCTTTTCATCAGTGAAAAGGTGGAAGGGGTGTCTGGGGTCAGTTAAAGTGAGAGGGAGAGATAAGATAAGGGCATCTCAAAGGGTAGAGAAAGCCCTTTTGACAGTGCTGGGCGATGTGAGAGGTCCCGTAGGGGTCTCTTTTGCAGCCTCATAGAGGGGTTTGGCTAAGAGGGCAAAATTGGGAATCCAGTATCTAGAGAAGCATATTAGACCGAGGAAAGAAAGAATCTGATCAGCAGTGGTAGGTGGTTGGAGACTTCGGAGGGTCTGAGTTTGATTTAGGGTAAGACTTCGGGTGGTGGGGGTTACGGCAATGCCCAGATAAACTACAGACTGAGAGTGAAGTTGAGCCTTAGTAGGGGAGACATGATATCCCTTCATGGCAAGAAAGTTAAGAAGGGTGGCAGTGTGTTTTCTTGAGGCAAGCAGGGGAGGGATTCTTTAAGCGGATGTGTACAGGTGGGTGGTGGGTTGCTACCACAGGGGTAGAAGTGTCCCAGACCTGAGGGTTGACAACATCTGGTGGAATAGGAATGTGATGGGGTTAGGGTGATCTGTGGTAGTGGGAGAGCCTTCAGTCAGGAGTGGTAAGATTAAGTGGGAAGATGCTGTCAGCTGGATAGTGGCTCCAAGACTGCGTAGAATATCTCGACCCAGAAGGGGTACAGGGCACAATGGCATAACTAAGAACGAGTGCAAAAAGGGGATTTCATCTAAACTGCAAGTCAGGGATGGCATGCAAAGAGGAAAAGAAGGGGTCCCATCCAATCCCATAACTGAGACCTATGAGGGAACTAGAGGTCCAGAGTGTGATGGCAAAACAGAGAAGGTAGCTCCCGTGTCCACAAGAAATGAGATGGACTTACCCGTTCCTGCAGCATTACCTTGAGTTCAGCATGGGTGAGGATGATGGAGGTCTCTGAGTCCAGGTCATGTCAGTCTCCATGATGTCTAAGAGTTTGAGCGGTGGGCCCACCTGGCTGGATTGGTCTCCCATTAGAGTGGCTTGTCCTCCACATATAGGCAATGAGGATGAGCTTGTTACCCAAAGGGGCAATCATTCTGCCGGTGAACAGGCTGCTTGTAGTCAGGGCAGGGTTCAGTGGGCAATCACGGGCAGGAACACCGTCGGGCACAGTGACTCTGCTTGCCACACTTAAAGCAAGCTGCTGGTGGGATTCTTCTTTGTGGCTTGGATTGGGTCAGGCACTTCCTGTACCTTGCCCCTGTTGCTCTGCCGGCCTCAGGGCTGCCACAAGAGCCTGGGTTTGGAGCATTACTTTCTGCTGCATATGGGCCTGGCGAACAGCTTCAGCCTTTTTCTACTAGCCGTGACCATTAAAAACTTTAAATGCCACATTCACAGGTCCCGGATAGGGGTTTGGGGGTTGAGAATAAGAGGAGGGAGGCTCCTGGGGAGCCCAGCACTCAGATCCAGCCAGAAACGCCAGAGCCAGAGGCAGGACAGGGCCAGGCCTTCCTGTAAGAAGATTAGGGTTGGGCGTCCCATAAACTGGTGTAAGGGCCAATGACAGGCTAAAAATGGCCTGACGAAGGAGGGACTTAAGAACACAGTGGAGAAGGGAGGGGCCCCTAGCCAGCAGGAGAGGAGAAAGAGAGACTGGCATTTACAGGTGAATGAGAAACAGGATCCTGTGAAGGGAGGGGAGAAGGTCTCTTGGAGGGAAGAGACCCGAGTGATAGAGGTCCGCAGAGGGACCAGAGAAGGGATCCAAAGAGAGGGGCGCCCCCAGAGGTCAGGCAGGAAGAGGAGAGAGTTGGGGGTCAGGTGAAGGAGAAAAGATCAGGAGTGGAGATTTTAGGTGAGGTTTCTCTGGCCAAAAAAGGGCCTGCATGTAGAATAGGTAGCACAGAGATTAGGACAGGAACGCAAATAACTACAAGCCCTGAATGTAAGGGATTTTCAACCAGTTCCCAGTTCTTTTGGCGATAGTTAAATTGGTGAGGGTGTTAAAACCAAAAGTCCCTTCAGGAGGTTACCTGGTTTGATTATCCAGTGGGTTCTGAGACCTGGCCACAGCAGAGAGAAGAATAGTTTCTTCTTTAGGGAGGGAAATGTTTATATAAGGCAACTCCAGGAGTGTTTTTGGATTAGGTTTAGATTCCTGTGCCCCCACGGCCACCCTCAGTTCTTGGAATGGTCAGAGTTGAGCATTGGCATCCCGCAACTCAATCTCTGGCACTGGAAAGATAGGTAAAGTGGATGTGTTCAGGACATTTCCATAGGCACACACGCACTTGGAACAGAACAAAAAAGAGGTCCCTGATGCAGCTGCAGTTTTGGACAGGGAGTCTGGGCAGAAAGAACGGAGGGGAGGCTGGAGGCAGGGGACTTACCGCACCATGTGTCAAAGTGGGTGGAAGGTCAGAGGTCCTGGTTTTTTCTCAGAGCAGAAGGAGAGAGGAGCAATCCTTGTGGACTTCTGACTCCTCCTGAGTTTCGGCACCAAATGTAAGGTATTTTTCCCCACCGAGGAAGAAGGAAGGGCATAGCCACGAAGTGTGGAATAATAAAAATTTTATTTAGTACAGCGCATCTTGTCCGACGAGGTTCTCTGGTCCTGGGGGATAGAGGCCAGGGAAGTCGCATGGGGTGACCCGTGTGGGGGATATTTAAAGGGTCTCTAGGGTGGTCAAGCTAATATGACGTGGTGAAACTTCACTGGCTGATGAACAGTTGCTCTTTTCCCAAGAATTCCTGGGAAGTTTCTTTTGGCATGTGTGAGTGTAGGCGGCTCTAGTCAGGGTTCCTGGGTCTGGGTTCCTCATGTGACCTTCCCCCATTGCTGACCACTTTACAGTTTTGATATTGAGTTTTACTAAATGAGTACTTTTTTCTTACAATTATTATTAAAAATTAATAGGCATGTAAGCATAATTATAATATAAAATATTACAAATGTTTTACTATGCATTTATTATTTATAGTATATTATTGTTGCAATGAATAAAATGTTTCTTTTATTTTATGATATTGTTTTCTTCAATTTATTTTTGTACTCCTTTTCATCTACAATAATGTACATTGATAAAATGCCTTCAGAATGTGTCATTTTTTTTTCATCAGAACAGACATCTCAAAAGAGCAGGAGCCAACAGATCCCTTCATTGTTATTGTTATGTGAATCATTAACTATTAACTGTCTTGTTCCTTCCTATGTAAAAGAAGTTTCAGCATATACACTTTCACGTTTTACCCAATCCCAGAAATTTCACTCCTTTGCCTTCTCCTGCCTTCCTAATCTAGCACGTCAATTTCATGGAACCCCTTTATGTCTTCCACTTTGACTCTGATGTATAAAATAAGTGGTGAAACAGCCATTTCCTAGAGCATTTTCTCAATCTGTGGAGTCTTTGCCTCCCGGAAGTTGTGAACACTTCGGCTCAAATACATTCATAAAAAATTATTACAGGGCAAAGTGGCAGGATATAAAATTAATACCCAGAAATCAGAAGCATTTTTATACACTAACAATGCACTGTCAGAAAGAGAAATTAAGGAAGCAATCCCCTATACCATTGCTATCAAAAAAATAAAGTACCTAGGAATAAATTTAACCAGGGAGATTAAAGACTTGTACTCAGAAAATTATAAAACATTGATAAAAGAAATCAGGGAAGATACAAACAAGTGGAAGCATATACCGTGCTCATGGTTAGGAAGAATTAATATCATTAAAATGTCTATGTTACCCAAAGCAATTTATAAATTCAATGCAATACAGATTAAAATACCAATGACTTACTTCAAAGGTATAGAACACATATTCCAAAAATTTATATGGAACCAAAAGAGAACACGAATAGCCTCAGCAATCTTGAAAAGGAAGAATAAAGTGGGATGTATCACACTTCCTGATATCAAGTTATACTACAAGGCCATTGTACTCAAAACAGCCTGGTACTGGCATAAGAACAGGCACATAGATCAATGGAATAGAACTGAGAACCCAGAAATAAACCCACACTTTTATGGACAACTGATATTTGGCAAAGCAGGTAAGAGCATACAATGGAGTAAAAACAGCCTCTTCAACAAATGGTGTTGGGAAAATTGGACAGCTACCTGCAAAAAAATGAAACTAAACCACCAACTTACACCATTCACAAAAATAAACTCAAAATGGATAAAAGATTTAATTGTAAGATGTAAAACTATAAGCATCTTAGGAGAAATCATAAGGCAGTAAGCTCTCTGACACCTCTCACAGCAATATATTTGCCGATTTATCTCCACGGGCAAGTGAAATAAAAGACAGGATAAACAAATGGGACTATATCAAACTAAAAGGCTTCTGCACAGCTAAAGACAATAAGAACAGAATAAAAAGACAAACTACACAATGGGAAAATATATTTGACAATACGTCTGATAAGGGGTTAATAACCAAAGTTTATAAAGAACTTGTAAAACTCAATACCAGGAAGACAATCCAATCAAAAAATGGGAAAAAGAAATGAATAGACACTTCTCCAAAGAGGACATACAGATGGCCAATAGGCATATGAAAAAATGCTCAGCATCACTAATCATTAGAGAAATGCAAATTAAAACCACAATGAGATATCTCCTCACACCAGTCAGAATGGTGCTCATCAAGAAAACAACACAGAATAACTGCTGGCGAGGATGTGGAGAAAAGGGAACCCTCCTGCACTGCTGGTGGGAATGCAGACTGGTGCAGCCACTGTGGAAAACAGTATGGAGATTCCTCAAAAAATTAAAAATCTAACTGCCTTTTGACCCAGCTATGCCACTTTTGGAATATACCCCAAGAACACCATAGCACTGTTTGAAAGAAGAAATGCACCCCCATGTTTATGGCAGCATTGTTCACAATAGAAAAGATCTGGAAACAGCCCAAGTGTCCATCAGTGGACAAGTGGATTAAAAAGCTTTGGTACATATATACTATGGAATACTACTCAGCCATAAGAAATGATGACATCGGATCATTTAGAACAACATGGATGGACCTTGATAACATTATACTGAGCGAAATAAGTAAATCAGAAAAAACTATACATAGGTGGGACATAAAAATGAGACTCAGAGACATGGACAAGAGTGTTGGGGTTACAGGGTGGGGGGAAGGAGAGGGAGGGGATTGGGGGAGGGGAGAGGCACAAAGAAAACCAGTTACAAGGCGACGGAAGACAATTGGACTTTGGGTGATGGGAATGCAGCATAATCAAATGTCAAAATAACCTAGAGATGTTTTCTCTGAACATATGTACCCTGATTTATCAATGTCACCCCATTAAAATTAATAAAAAAATTCTTACAGGTTTAGTTGGTTTACATTGACAATTTTATAATGTGTATGTACATCAAAACATCAACTAAACACTTCAAATATAAACAATTTTTATGTCAATGTATCTCAATAAAACTATTAAAAATAAGTATGGCCTGTAGGAAAATGACTTTCAGAGGAAACATGAAACAATGAATCTGAAAAGATGGTCTGATGCTGCAGTGCTCTGTGTGACGTGCATGGTCACAATACATACATGTGGCCAAGATTAGGAAGGGGCGTGAGGTCCTAAATGACAATAGCATGAGTTAGGCTCTCCTGCTCTAGAAAGGAGCAAAGCCTGCTTCTGAAACTAAGTGCATCTGACCTGAGGAAAATTATTCTCCAAATCTTTGTGCAAATATCTGCAAGAAATTAATAACATTTTTATAGCAAGGGTTTTATAATTTTCTCTTGAACATATAAAATTAAATTGTCTATATTGTCAGATATTTACCTTTGTAAGTATCTCCAAATAGCATTTGAGACTCAAAAAGGCGCACATTACACATCATTCTTCTAAGATTCAAGGGTAGGGCTACTTCCTGGCATCAGGACAAGTTCCATGGAAGTTTGTCTCCCAGCCTGGGCCAAATATGGACAAAGTAAACAACAGGAAAGGGGATTTCACTATTATGTAGGAACAGGACACTTCTTTTTTATTGAATTTATTGGAATGACATAGGTTAACATAATTATATAGGTCTCAAGTATCCATTCTACAGCACGTCTCTGTACACTGTATTATGAGAACATGATAATTCTCTTTTGATTTTTTTAAATGGAAAAAAAAGCATCCTTGTAATTTATACCCAGTAATAGTAACAAACTTTTGGTTGTTACAATTAAATTGTGCAGCAAATACTCATGAAATAAACTAAGGACTGGGAAACATCCACGATGAGGGTTCACTTGGTACAAGTTGGGCTTTCTGAGAAATAACCAACTCTTGCCATTACTTTGTACTCAGTAATCAGTTTCCCCAAACCCACAGAGTCTCCCTGAGGGCTACATTTGTAGGCTTCTTAGGAGCTGGCCCAGGCATATTCCATTGGACAAACACATATTACTTCTGCGTTACCCAGGTTCTTTCCAGACTTGAAGTAGGGATGTCCAGTTCCTTGGTAAAGATGATTTCTACTGAGAGTACTGCTTGATTTTGTTTCTAAACTTAGTAGATGGTATCAAATAATTAATTGAAACAATGGGCTGTAATTATCCATTTAAAATTACAATAGTGTTTCAGGAAAAGTAACTGATTGTGATTTTAAGGCCAGTGGCTGCCACTGTTGTGGCTAAGCAGTTTCACATTGGAATAGGGCAGATGGTAAAGAGTAGAGCCAAAAAATGGTGGGCTGTTCCTTTATTTAAGTCTTGCACTGGCCGACAAGCAAACAGGCAGGGAAAACACTTTTCTTTCTTCTGGGCTCCCAAAGCTCTGACACATTCTCTGGTTCCTCCTAAATTCAAAGGCCTCACCAGTCTCAGTGGAGGTCACAAAAGCCCTCAGCTCTGGTTCCCCATCTGCACACCTTTCTCTCTCTCTGCAAAACTGCCTTCTTCTTCAATACTATGTATTCTCTCTGCTCTCCTTGCAAAACTGGCTGGGGCCCACAGAAACCCCTTCTCCAGCAAACATTGGCAAAACAATGGCCCCTCCCAAGCAGGAATGCAATCTGCAATTTGCAATCAACTGCCCTGCTCTGAGGACAAGCACAAACATGGCTGCCCGGTGCCATTTTTTAACAATAAAAGTGAGCAAACTCAAAAAATACAAACTTTACAAAGTCATTTGTCCAACAGTGATAGAACTAGTCTTACACATAATTGGAAAGTATATATTTAGAAAGTGTAAATTCAGCCCTTTCTTCATTTTCTTTCCTATGTTCTTTTCTCAACTCTGAAGTCCCAAGACCTGAGGCTCTCAATAGCCTTCCAGAGTAACTCTATGCTCTCGACCAATAATTTTTTCTTTCACCCTCCTTACCCTGCAAAACTGTCAGTGCATTTGTGCCTGTATCTCACTCACTGTTTTAGAGTAACCTTCCTGATTCAGGAAATGACAAGGAAATGCTTATTATGTATCAGAAAGACTTTCAAACTGAGAGTTGAATGTTGGGATAAAGCAATGGCAGAAAAAATGTATAGATCTGTACTTTAAAATCAAACAGTGGCCGGCATCAAGATCGCCTGCAGTACTGGTTTACAACACAGGTTTCTGGGATTCTCCCCAGAGTTTCTGATCCAGTAAGTCTGGGTTGGGGCCAGAGAGTCTGAGTTTGTAACAAGTTCCCTGGTGATGTTGATGTAGCTGCTGGTCTAAGGACTACACCCTGAGAACTACTACTTTAAGTCAAACAACATGAGTAACTGCCTGATTTGTCTTGGCATCCAAACACCTGCATGAGCAAGACTGGCATATTCTATCCAATCCTCTTGCTCCAAATTTGGGATTTTATTCTTCATTCACTGTGACAGTAATAACTGCTATTGGTAGAAAAGCATACAATTTAGAATAAGATTTCTAGTTGTCAGCTTTGCCAGTAGCTGGAAATGTCTCTAAAATCTCTGAGCCTCACTTTTGTGTTATAAAAAGTAAAACAACAAATCCAGTCTTTTAAATTAATTGTGTGGCTCAAATCATGTGTGATGATGCCTGGTAAATGACCATGTGATCAAGTAGTACAATTGTCTACAGTAAGGGATTTTCCCAAGGTAGCTATTAAAAATGAAATTATGGAGGACCAAATATTGTGTTCAGAAAAGTAGAGCTAGCTTTGTTTCCTGGGTCTCCAACAAAGCTAGTTTCCTCAAAACTCTCTGTACTAAGTTTTTTTTTTTAATGGAACAAGAAATACTGTAATAAGCTTAGTCATGCCTTTTTTATGCCCTGGAGAGCCACACACACAGTGCAGTTCTGCATAGAACAAAGGGAAACTTTCTGGCAACCTACATATTCCAAGAACAATTCTAGTCCTTGTTGTGGAAAATCCAGAAGAACAATACCTATGCAATTTTTCCTAGCACCAGTACATTCAGAAAGCATCAGAAGTGAGCAAGACATGATTTATTGGCTATATCTCATTCCATTTTTTTACCCCTCATGTTTCACATGACATTTAATAATTAGGGGGAAGGGGCCCTGGCTGGTTGGCTCAGTGGTAGAGCGTCGGCCTGGCGTGCAGAAGTCCAGGGTTCGATTCTCGGCCAGGCCACACAGGAGAAGCGCCCATCTGCTTTTCCACCCCTCCCCCTCTCCTTCCTCTCTGTCTCTCTCTTCCCCTCCCGCAGCGATGCTCCATTGGAGCAAAGATGGCCCGGGCGCTGGGGATGGCTCCTTGGCCTCTGCCCCAGGCGCTAGAGTGGCTCTAGTCACAACAGGGCGATGCCCCGGAGGGGCAGAGCATCGCCCCTGGTGGGCAGAGCGTCGCCCCCGGGTGGGCATGCCAGGTGGATCCTGGTTTGGAGCATGCGGGAGTCTCTCTGACTCTCTCTCCCCGTTTCCAACTTCAGAAAAATACAAAAAAAAATTATTAGGGGGAAGTGTACCTCTTGTGATTACAACATGCACTGCTATGCATCTCATTTGTTAAAAACTCAATACCTGCAGCCCTGGAAAATATGCAGCTCTCAGAGGATACCAACCCAGATCCAGAAACACCTGGGAGGAGCCATTACAGTGTTCCCCTCACATTCTCACATCCAGAGCTAAGGCAGGAACAGATGTGTGTCTGCAGAGGACAGTGCTAACCTCTGGCAGCAGCCCCTGCAGAAGGCTTAAGAGCTGAACACAACAGGTCGACCTTTTCTCGGTTCATGAGGTCACTAACACTCAAGTTTTCTCTTTTCCTAACATAAGAATAAGTGAACACTCAGGCACTGGATAAAGAGACACAATTTTATACGAAGCTGAAAAGAACTGGGGTGGGGTGGTAAATGCAACTCATTTGATGCCATGGCTCCACCTGCCTGTTTACACCAAATAAGATTATACAATTCAACATGCATAGGGAAAGCTCAGAAAATAAAGAAGGAAGGGAAGGAGAGAGCTTCTACTTCCTACAGTGCTTCACCTCACCCTCTGCATTCTCATGCTTCTGCTCTAATTGTCATCTCTCATCAGAGTTGGCAACCCAAAGCCTGTGACACCAACAGTGAGTGTCCAAGACTGCAGTCACTCTGGATCAGGGGTCGGGATCCTATGGCTCGGGAGCCAGATGTAGCTCTTTTGGTGGCTGCATCTGGCTCATAGATAAATTTTCAATAAAAAAAATAATAATGTTAAAAATATAAAACATTCTCATGTATTACAATGCATTCATTTCCTACCACTCATGTTCATGATTGCGGGTAGCTTGAACCAGTCACAGCTGTCCTCCGGGACAGCAATTTTTTACTGGATAATGCATAATGTACACAGGTCATTGTATGGCTCTCACGGAATTACATTTTAAAATATGTGGCATTCATGTCTCTCTCAGCCAAAAAGGTTCCCATCCCTTGCTCTGGATAGCTCTGTGGGGTCAATAGAATTGCAGGGGGTTGGGCTCCATTCCTTCTGTATTTTTTTTACCAGCAGCATCTGTTTATTGGACAATTGCAGGTTCTCTTCCAACAGATACAGCCCCCTTGCTTTATTCAGGTATTTGTACATTCCACCCACATAGAGGGTAGGGAAAAATGCACAACGGAAAACAGATATGTTCGGGGGAAATGTACTATAAACTTTCTTTTTTTGATTAAAGAAAAAAACTTTCATAAACAATATCCCATGTCAACATAAGGAATTTCCAAATATACTGCTCACAAAAATTAGGGGATCGGGGAACATGCAGATACTCCCATACTTTCAGCCTTTTGTATAGTGCATTTTCACTAATAAAATAAAAGTTGGTTTTGCATCTCATTTGCATAACTGAACAATTTTCTTTGACTTGTCATTTGCTTTTCTGATGTTCTTATTCAATAAAAAAATCAAATGCGGCCCTGGCCGGTTGGCTCAGCGGTAGAGCGTCGGCCTGGCGTGCGGGGGACCCGGGTTCGATTCCCGGCCAGGGCACATAGGAGAAGCGCCCATTTGCTTCTCCACCCCCCCTCCTTCCTCTCTGTCTCTCTCTTCCCCTCCCGCAGCGATGCTCCATTGGAGCAAAGATGGCCCGGGTGCTGGGGATGGCTCCTTGGCCTCTGCCCCAGGCGCTAGAGTGGCTCTGGTCGCAAAAGAGCGACGCCCCAGAGGGACAGAGCATTGCCCCCTGGTGGGCAGAGCGTCGCCCCTGGTGGGCGTGCAAGGTGGATCCCGGTCGGGCGCATGCGGGAGTCTGTCTGACTGTCTCTCCTTGTTTCCAGCTTCAGAAAAATACAAAAAAAAAAAAAATCAAATGCTTCTTTTTTTATCACTTCATATTCATTTTTTAAATATCCCCTAATTTTTGTGAGCAATATATGTCAGAATTTTTTGTGAGTATATTTGAGCCAACCTGTTGACAATTGCTAGGAAGCAAAGTCTCAGCAGATTGAGAATGTGCTCCAGAAAATGGCAGTTTCACCACTTATTTTATGCATCAGAATCAATGGGGGAGGGTACATGAAATTGATTGGTAATAGATTAGAGAGGTGGGAGAAGGCAAGGTGGGGACATCTCTGGGATTGGTCAAATATTAAAAGTGTATATCTGTAATGAATTCCCTGAGTCTTTTTTTGTCTGGGAAGCTTTTTATTTCTTCTTCGATTTTAAATGATAGGCTTGCTGGATAAAGTAGTCTTGGTTGTATGTTCTTGTTTTGCATCACTGTGAATAATTCTTGCTAATCCCTTCTGGCCTCAAGTGTTTCTGTTGAGAAGTCAGATGTTAGCCTTATGGTGGCTCCTCTGTAGGTAATTAACTGCTTTTCTCTTTCAGCTTTTAGCATTCTTTCTTTCTGTCTTTACTTTGGCATTTTAATTATGATGTGCCTTGGTGTAGGCCCTCTTTAATGGGACTCTACACTTCTTGAACTTGTGTGACTTTTTCTTTCATCAATTTAGGGAAATTTTCATCTATGATTTCTTCAAACAGGTTCTCTCTCCCTTATTTGTTTGTTTTTCCTTCAGAAACCCCTATGATGCAGATGTTGTTTCTCTTCATGTTACAGAGGTCTGAGGTTCCTGAGTCTTTTTGAGCCTCTTTTCATTATGCTGCTCTGCTTCTGTGCTTTCATTTATCTTATTCTCTAAATTGCTGATTCTATTCTCTGCTTTATCCAGCCTTTCAATTCCTTCTAGTGCAATCTTCATTTCTGATATTGTATTTGTCATTTCTGACTGGTTCTTTTTTATGATTTCAATGTCCTTTTTGATGCTTGCTATCTCTTCATTTAGGTGCTCATTATGTTAATCCATTGTTGCTCTAAGATTCTTGAGCATCCTAAAAATCATTATTTTAAACTCTATGTCTGGTAGTTTGGTTACTTCCATTTCATTTAATTCTTTTCTGGGGAGTTCTCTTTTTGACTCATTTGGATCATATTTCTTTGTCTTCCCATTTTGTCTGTGTATTAGGTAGTACTGTCTGACTATGAAATTTTTGTGGTGTCTTTATGAAGAAGATGGCCTTGGTGGTACTGATCTACAGGTCACTTGATTTACTTGCTCTAGGAATGCTTCTTGAGGTTAGTATTGTCCCATCTGTTGTATGTGAGTATTGAATGCAGTTAGTCCTTTTGTGGGTGTAGTTATCTTTTCAGGCTGGCTGGCTCTAAGGGTCAGCTTTGATCATTTGTATTAGACACTGTGCAGTGTCTGTTGTGTTGGATGTATTTATTCTCCACAGTGTCCGGTGCCTGATGGAGTCCTCCTTTGTGCATTCTGCTTGTGTAGCCTGCTGAGTCTAGCATTGGTGCTGTCTGCCACCCACTACTAGTTGCACTGGTTTTAGGTTTTCTTGGGTTGGTGTTAGCCATTGAGAAAATTGGACGGGTACATGCAAAAAAATGAAACTAGATCACCAAATTACAGCATTCACAAAAATAAACTCAAAATGGATAAAAGACTTAAATATAAGTTGCAAAACCATAAACATCTTGGAAGAAAACATAGGCAGTTAACTATCCACTATCTCTTGTAGCAATATTTTTGTGGATTTATCTCCACAGGCAAGTGAAATAAAAGGACAAAATAAACAAATGGAACTACATCCAACCAAAAAGTTTTCATACAGCAAAAGACACCATTAACAAAATAAAAAGACAACAAACACAATGGGAGAACATATTGGCCAATATGTCTGATAAGATGTTAATAACCAAAATTTATAAAGAGTTCTAAAACTAAACACCAGAAAGGTAAACATTCCAATTAAAAATGTACAAAGAAACTAAATAGATACTTCTCTAAAGAGGACATACTGATAGCCAATAGGTATATTGAAAAATGTTTAGTGTCACTAATCATCAGAGAAATGCAAATTAAAAACACAATGAAATACCACCTCATACCTCTCAGAATGGCTCTTGCTAAGAAATCAACACACAATAAATGCTGGTGAGAGTGTGGAGAAAAGTGAACCCTACTGCACTGTTGGTGGAAATGCAGACTGGTGCAGCCACTGTGGAGAACTATATGGCATTTCCTCAAAAAATTTAAAATGGCCTTTTGACCCAGCTATCCCATTTTCAGGGATATATCCTAAGAATACCAAATCACTGATTCAAACAAAGGTATTGTCCCAGTAGAGCCCAAGCTCTACATCAATCAGGCGTCCCCAATTCAACTTCCCCATATAGTGGGACACTCCTGCTTAACAACAGGGCTGGAAGCCTCTTCGAGACTGCTCTTGTGGTGGATATGAGGATTGTACTTATTGGTATTGAGAACAATTTTCACCAAAGGAAAAACACGACCGATACATAAGTTAGTTACAAGAATCACACAGTTAGTTTATTATTCACAAGTCCGTTTGGCATGCTTGGGTATAGCTTAAGGGGGGTCCTGTTGGTGGCTCCTCTCGGTTGTCCTTGGTTAGAGAAGTGTGGAGACAATCCACATTCAATATTGGAGTCTGGGCAACTACCACAGCATGGGGGGGTAATTAGCTTTAGTACCTTTTCTGGCCTATGCCTTCTAACAGGTGTTAATGTACAGGATTATCACCTTGAACCACCTTTTTGGGAGTTCCTCGCAGGGAGCCCTTTTTATGTTAATCTAAAGATGTATCACATAAAGCCACTTTTAAGGTGTTCCTAGGGAAGCTTCCTGTTTATGTTAACCTACAGATTTATCATGTCAAGCCACTTTTTATTTATATATAACTTCACACACACACTAACTGGGCTCTGCACAAAAAGCACAGTCTGCCTATCATATCTGTACACACTACATTAATTTCTATCCAGGTGGCATAGCCTTATTCATTTGCCTTAATGGCTTTTATTTTTATATCCTAACTTATTTCTATATATCTTCCATATTTTTCTATATTTCTATATATTTAATTACTATAACATTATATTACTGTAACACATATGCACACTCATATTTATTGCAGCATTGTTTACAGTAACAAAGATCTGGAAACAGCCCAAGTGTCTGTCAGTGGACAAGTGGATTAAAAACCTGTGGTACATATACACAGTGGAATACTACATGCTTGTGGGAAAAAGGAAATCTTACCTTTTGCAATGGCATGGATGGACCTGGAGATTATTATACTAAGTGAAATAAGCCAAGCAGATAAAGACAAATATCATATGATCTCAATTATATGTGGAATCTAATGAACAAAGTGAACTGAGGAATGGAAAAGAGGCAGAGGCAGGGTCACAGGGAGCAGAGGGACAGCTGTCAGAGGGCAGTGGAATGAGGGAATGGGATCAGAGTAGGTGAATGTATTAATGAAATTATATATACATAACACAGAGATACAAGTAAAAGGACAGGAAATTTCAGAGGGATTTGTTGGAGAAAAATACCTTCCTAGTACATGACTAACCACCATGAACTGCTTTTAATTAGAAAGTGTTAATTTCAGACCATCCTGTGTGGTTACTTCAGGTCTCTGAGCCTGTAAGGCCACCATGCAGGCCTCCCCTGAGCTTGTCAGGCTCAGCATGTGGCCCCCTTTTTATTCACATTAATTTGTAAGTAAAAGTGGGATAAAAAGATTTGATTGTTGTCAATCAGCACTTACATATATCTTCTCATCTCATATGTACAGCTAATTTGGGTTCTGCTACTATCCACCGGCAGAAGCCATCAGAGTAAAACCAAGTATCAGGAAGGAAAGCTTATAAACAAGAGGGAGTGCAAGAAGGCAGCTTCTGGAGGCACCACCTGCCTGTCAGTAGAAGCAGCCGCTGTGCAGAAGGCCTGGCAGCTCTTCTCCTCAAACTCCAGCAGCAGTTTCCTGATGTCAGTGTCCATGTCCTCCATGAGCTGACTGCACTGGCAGAGCTCAGGGGAGAGCACGTCTCCCAGGCTGCCTCTTCCGTAGTTGTCCTGGATGTCCACGTTGATCACATGCACACGCTGGGAGGTCTCTTGCTCTCTGGAAGTCAACTTTTCTACCACTTGGTTGTACATGCTCTCTTCGCAGGTGAGGGTTAGGTTGAACACGTCTTTGCAGTTCTGGAACCTTTCAGGCCTTGGCTTGTTCTCTTATTTCTCTCCAACATGTGGAAAATGCCATTATGCATGTAGAAGTCCTTCTCTTTCTTAATGAGATCACTGTATATCTCATCATGGGTGATTTTAAAATCATTAACATTGGGCATTGATCCTGGAAACTTCACAGAAGTCCCTGTTCTAAAAGACCAGAAAGTGAATCCCTACTGTGGTAGGAGGTGGTGGGCCTCCATGTCTGGTTCTGGCTGCTGGAGCACACCACTGCCACGTGCAGTGGAGCCCACGTCATGATGCTTGGTTGGTCAGGGCACTCTCCCACTCCTAAACTGCCACCCAGCTGAGGTGATTCCATGCCAACAAGAAGAAAGCAGTGGCTCCCAAAAGTCAAGACATGCAAGCAACACGCCAGGGGCCATCCGGGCTCACAGGGCATCCGGAGACATGGTGGGCCATGTGTACAGCATCAGGCAGCCTCTCAATACTAGCCAAGATTCCCAGTGGTGGACAGAGGGAGGCAATGCATGCATGTGGGAGGCCAGCACTCCTCCTAATGGCTATCTGCTACCATCCTGGCTTTTCTTTATGGACTCTTTCTTCTGTCTCCAGAAGTTCTCATGTGTTTTAGTCTTTCTCTACTCCTGTCCCTACCACCCTGTTCTTTGCAAACTTATTCATAAATTTCTTTTGGTTATGACACACCATTGAAAGATATGGGAGGAATGTAAGAGTAAGAGACATGAGTTGATTGCATCTCATTAAGTTGATCTTAGAAAAAATAAAATAGAATAAGCATCACTAACAGACTCACTTAAAACAGATTTGGGAGCCCTCTGAGGAAGCAAGACCTGTGTACATCTCATCTCAGATCTTGGAACTAATGTTAATTTAATTAATGTTAAGCTGACCTGTTTCTAAACTCAGTTTAAGGCCAACAACAAACGTTCTGGATCATGATTGCTACATAGATATTCATGGACTTTACTTGCGTCCCATCATGGTGACTGGATCATCTGCATTCTTCACCCTGAAAGGAATCAACAGTTTCAAAACTAGCATCCTCCATTTAGAGGCCAGGTACTATCCCAGCCAAAGTCCTTCCTTCATATGGAGAACCGAAATGAGGGCAGCCATTTTTGTTTGGCCCTTTATAAACCCTTTCTTTCTGGAGTACAGTTTAGCTTACCATCTGAGTCTGTGCCTCAGACTGCAATCCCTTTCCTCAAATAAATACATTTTATTCTTTATTAAAGCCTATTATTATTATTATTATTATTATTATTATTTTGGTTGAATAGGTCAACCAATAATTTCTGTGCATCTACTGTGTAAAAGCTACCCTTCTAGTGCTGAGCATATATTCCTGAACAAAATAGGGGGAAAAAACCCACACAACCTCCCTCAAATAAAAATTCTTGTCTTCTCACAGTTTAGTCTAATGTATTTATAATCTGAAATCAAATCCAATTTTCAAATTTTTCTTTTACTCCAAAGTATAAGAGTGAAATGTGTTTATTTTCAAGAGTAATAAATTTTAATTGAACCAATATTTGTTCAAGTGCCTTCTAAGCAAGGATCATCTTCATCAGAATCCCTTAACAAGCTAGCCAAAACAGAGTTTAATGGGTTTCATACCAGGGCCACTCAATTAAACTCTATGAGAGTGGCTGCAGGAACCTTAATATTCTTAGCATGAATATTTTCCAATCTTTGAGAAGATCTGTGCAACTAAAGAGATTAAGCTCAAATAGGGGAAAATCGAGTTCTTTTGTGCAAATGAAAGTTTGAGATATGTTGCTCAACCTAAGAGATAAACTCAAGTGGTAGAGTTTCAGACACCAGAAATAGCCATGTTTCCTTAACTTCTCAATAAAAATCACCCAGGGGCACCTGCTAATATTGGAATTTCTTTGGTCCATTTTACACAGATTCTGATCCAGTAGGTTTGGGGTAGACCACAGGTGATTCTTGTTTAAGAAATACAGAGCATTAGACTAGAAGTACAAATATCAGAATTAAGAAATACATCAGCCTCTTGGAAAACTATCGAGCAATGATATATTTGTCACTCTTATTTATCACTCAATTTAGTGACTTTTTTTCTAACATAAATTTGCCCCTTTTGCCTCTCCATTTTCTTTCTTTGCTGGGTATGTGTTTCAAGCTCAGCTATGTGATCTCTGGGTATGAAGACACAAACAAACTTTTATCACAAGATTCATCATTAGCTCTTTAAGGGTAGGGACTAATCTTGTCAATCCAGCACCCACATATATTGAGCATCAAGTAGGTGCTCAATAAATATTTATTCAGTGTTAGCCTGTTTAAGAGTATTCTGAAGAATTAGAAGGTGTTTGGATCTAATTTGGACCACATCTTGCAATCCTCCTCTGGCCCTGCAGTCAACTTTTCACCCTTCAGTAAATGAGGCACCAAGTGTCAATTTCTTTGCACAACACCCTATAACACCTAATGATTCTCCTGGATGTCCTTTCTGCTCCTAACCCAACAGACAGGCACCAACTAGAACAAGGTCGGCTGACAAATGGAGATCAGAGGCACACTTGAAAGAGATGACATATTTTAATTTTTCTGGTTGTTGATATCAAGCTAGTTATGGCACCACTGCTGCAGCATTTTAGTATTAAATAAAAGTGCATTTTATTTCTTCTTTTTTTTTTTTTTTTTTGTATTTTTCCGAAGCTGGAAATGGGGAGAGACAGTCAGACAGGCTCCTGCATGCGCCCAACCGGGATCCACCAGGCACGCGCACCAGGGGCGACGCTCTGCCCACCAGGAGGCAATGCTCTGCCCCTCCAGGGCGTCGCTCTGTTGCGACCAGAGCCACTCCAGCTCCTGGGGCAGAGGCCAAGGAGCCATCCCCAGCGCCAGGGCTATCTTTGCTGCAATGGTGACTCAGCTACGAGAGGGGAAGAGAGAGACAGAGAGGAAGGAGTGGGGGAGGGGTGGAGAAGCAGATGGGCGCTTCTCCTGTGTGCCCTGGCCGGGAATCGAACCTGGGTCCCCCACACGCCAGGCCGACGCTCTACCACTGAGCCAACCGGCCAGGGCTAAAAGTGCATTTTCAAGCAAATGCATATATTTTTAATCTTTTAATGTTTAAGAAATGTCAATTACCATGTCCTTTCCTTTTTTATCAGTAGAGTACATTGATATTAGAATTAAATATCTGAGATAAACTTAGGGAGAGGGTATAGAGAATTAAAGACTGAAGCATGTCAAGCAAGTTTAAAGGAAGAAAACATAAAAGCAATGTATCTTGAAGATATCTTTTATGAAAACCAAGGTTAAGCATAGTGAGGGAAGAAAGAGCACAGAAATAAGAAGGTTTGGCAGTTAGAGATACCGGTAAGATAATGGACTTAAAGGTAGTCAAACCCATGAGAGAATCCAGGTTCTTCCAACGAAATGCTACGTGATCTCGGGCAAGTCAACAAAACCTCAAACATTAAAAAAATGACCTCCATTTTTTTAGTAAACATTTCTGAAGATAAATAGCAATACATTTTATTTTTCTTTTAATTGAAGTGATATCAGATAAAAATCTAAAAAAAATAATTCAAAACAGGTATCATGAGTTATAAACTCATCTACTGGCAGAGAAAATACAGTTAATGTCACTCATAAGCAATGATTTCAGCTAGCAAAGTACCATATTTTTCACTTCATAAGATGTACCTGACCATAAGACTTACTTAGGGTTCTAAGAAGGAAAATACGAAAAAAAAAAATCTGAACCAAATGGTGTATAAAAATATTTAATAAAATACTGTATTTTTTGCTCCATAAGAAGCACGGGGCCTGATCAGGCGGTGGTGCAGTGGATAGAGCATCGAACTGGGATGCGGAAGGAGCCAGGTTCAAGACACCAAGGTCGCCAGCTTGAGTGCGGGCTCATCTGGTTTGAGGAAAGCTCACCAGCTTGAAACCAAGGTCGCTGGCTCGAGCAAGGGGTTGCTGGGTCTGCTGAAGGCCCATGGTCAAGGCACATATGAGAAAGCAATCAATGAACAGCTAAGGTGTGGCCACGAAAAACTGATGATTGATACTTCTCATCTCTCTCCGTTCCTGTCTGTCTGTCCTCATGTATCCCTCTCTCTGACTCTCTGTCTCTGTTATAAATAAATAAATAAATAAATAAATAAATAAACAAATAAATAAATAAAGCACAGGTATTTTCCCTTCCACTTTTTGGGGAAAAAAGTTTGTTTTATGAAGCAAAAAATATGGTAAATAAATTCTTAGCATGGTTGAAACTCATTCAGCTATTAAAATTATATATTAAAACTAAAAAAACAAGCAAAAAAGAAAAAACTTGTCTAATACAAAAGAAATTTTTAAACAGGTTCACTATCACTATGTTTGTAATTTGAATTGAATTGGTATTCATCTCATGATTATGCCTCTTGGAAAATGGGTTGACATTTCAATAAATTTTGAGTAGCCCTGAAGTAAAATTTCTTATAGACTCTGAAAAATTTATTAATCACTACCCCAAAGGACTCTATGCCTGTGGGTAGAATTTCCTACCTTTTTCTCACAAAAAAAAATCGTTGATATGTTCAAATGTACCATATATTTAGAGGTAGAGTTAGCAAAAAAAAAAAAAAAAAAAAAAGGTAAATCTCAGCCTTATGCCCCAAATTCAATATGATAATTTGATTTATGCAGATAGGTGGGGACAATTAATAAAGGAGTTGCTTAGAACCACAGAGGAAATCTGTTCAGTCCAATAATATATTTCTGGATAAAATATCATTTGACAAAAAAACTGATATGTTCCTTTATGTTTTATCGAACACAATGGGATTACAAAGCACAAACAAAAGTGAATACTTAGTTTCAAAAATGAATACTTTCAAATGAGTTGGGACACAGGCTTCAAAGAATTCACAACTTGAAATTGAATGAATGCTTAGACAGAGTTGGGATTCAAATAATTTAACAACTGGTTGTCTGCCCTAATGACCATTTTAATTATAAAAGAAATGATACAGTGAAAGGTAGTTTATTATTTTGTGCATTTAATTCTTAAATAAGAACAATAAAAGAGGTACACAAAGCTAGAATATAAGAAAGTTTTAAAATATTAATGAAAGATACTAAATAATACCTGACAAAAACCAATAAAACTGTTATTAAAACTGTTATTTAAGATATTTTCGGGGAGATGACGTCAGAGTAATGGCGGAGTAGGAAGCGATACCGATAAATCTCCCCCAAAACTCAAAAAGATCTTCAACCAGAAACAGAAAAACCTATACTTGGAGCTTCCAGATTCTTCGCAATACACCCAAAGGTATGATTGAGTGAAAAATTGGCTAAATATATAACCAAACCCCGAAGGAAATAGGGAGTAAGAAATGCTCCGCCTTCCTCACTAACCTAAACAGGGCGGCTTTTTCTGGTAACTGTGAATATAGAAACTGAGGCGGGCAAAGGGGGTGAATAGATCCAGGCCGCCGCAGCAAAAACGGCCGAACCAGGCTGTGGCTCAGAGATCCAAGCCGAGGAAAATCTGATCCTGTGGCAACCCGGGCAATACAAGCTAACACTCGCGACAAACCCAAACAAAGAAAGACAAGCGGAGAGGCCATTTTACCCGGTCTCCTGGTCGGTGCGCAGTTAGTGGAAGAGAGATTTCTTCCTAAGCCGCGGAAGTGGGTGCCCGTGTTGCCCCACGGAGAGGCAGGGTCAGAGGCCTTTCTGTGGGCTGAGGGCAGAGTCTCTGGGCAGCCCCAGCGCCCTGGGAAAGCCACGCACGGGAGGGAGTGAGAACTAATCCCAACGGTGGAGATTTTCCATGCTGGAGGCTGTTTCACTCAGAGGGAACCGCAGCCAGCCTCATATCCTGGTTTGCGCGCGCAGATAAGGAGTGAGCGATTCCTCCGAGTGCCTCGGCAGTGCGCGCCCGTGTTATCGCACAGAGGGGCAGAGTCAGGGGCCTTTGTGTGGGCCAAAGCGGAATCTCGGGCCGCCCCAGCGCCTTGCAAAAGCCGCACACGGGGACGGAGCGAGACTCAATTCCAACGCTGCAACTTTTCCCTGCGGTTGGGGGTTTCACTCAGAGCGTGAGACCGCTGGCTGGATATCCTGGTTGCAGACAGTGAGTGAGAGTTTCCTCCAAGCGCCCCGGAAGTGGGCGCCCGCTTGTGTTACCGGATAGAGTGGCAGAGCCAGAGGTGTTCGAGTGGGCGGAAAGCCCGCCTGATTATGCTAGCAGCTCTGACTGACTGAGCCTTACCCAGAGCCCTGTGCTGAGTGGAAATAGAGTGGGGAGTTGCCAGCAATTTGAGCCTCTTACTATCCAGGCAGAGGCAGCAGCAACCCCATACCTGGGCTATCAGGCTACTAATTGAGGAAGGAAAGACTAGGAGAAAGGCTCCAGGAACACGGACTCTCTCACTGTCGGAGCCTATAAATGCTAATGAGCCTCGACTCCCAACGAGAATAAAGCACAATACATGACATTGCCATAGAGACTTATCAACTGCAAACCTCTACCTGAGCGTGCCAAAGGGGCAGAACCCGGGGTACAGAGTCACCGACCAGGAAGAGGGAGAGAAAAGAAAAAGCAAGAAGATAACCTCTCAAAATCAAGAATAATCTGCAGACTTTATAACCTATCCCATTTATTATATTTGTTCGTTTGTTTCTCTTATCTTCATTCTTGAGACTTTTTTTTCCTCCTCCAATTTGGCCGATTAACTCTCTACCGGTCTTACTCTCTCCTCTCCCTGAACTACACTACCCATAAGTGTTACATCTCCCATTATCATTTCTCTTCTCTTCCTTTCTCTCTATGAGGGTTGCACTCCAAAACCCTTAACTCTCTCTCTCTCTCTCCTTTCTTTTTTCTTCTTTTACTGGTTCCCTCTTTTTTTCTCTCTCTCTCTTTCTTTTCTCCCTCTATATTAGTTTCTTCCTTTCTCCTTTACATCTCCTCTCATTCAAACCTCAATAACAAACAAATTATCTTATCTGGGACTCAAACCTATGTTTGTGGCATTTTGGGGGGTTTTTACTTCACCTTTTTAACTCACTAGCAGTGCTCCCATCCCTGGCTCTCCATATTATCTAGTTCTTGTTCCACTAAATACAATAGTAAGTTTTTAATTTGTCCCCCCATTTTTCCATTTTCCTCTTATTCCTCTCATCATAACTCTTAGTAAACCAACACCTAAAAGCAAATCATTTTATTCTTGACCCAAATTTTTTCCTTATTTGCTTTTTGTGGGTCCATACGCTCTTTTTTTTTTCTTTTTTCTTTTTTTTTTCTTTTTTCTTTTCTTTTTTTTTTTCCTTTTTTTTTTTTTTTTCTTTCTCTCTTTTTTGCCCCTTTATTACTTTCCCCCAATTCAGGCCCTCCATCACAGGCACTGTTTGTTATAACTCACAGTCCACCACAAGATTTTCTCAAGAAAGAGGGGAGAGGAGAGGAGAGGAAAAAAAGAGGGGGGAAATAATTTCCTTTTTTAAAAAATTTTTATTTTATTTTATTTTTCTTTATTTCATTATTAATTTTTTTTAAAAAAAACAACTCTTTTCGATTTGTTATTTTTTTATTTTTTTTAACTTTTTATTCTTTATTAAATCTCATTAATACTATCAACAAAACCACCCTCAGATGCCATTAAGGAAGAGAAAATCGAATATCATGGATACAAAAGAAAGAGAGGTAACACAGCTAGATGAGGAAAAATCTATGGAGAAAAAATTTAATATATTGGAAACCTTGGAGCTAAGTGACAGAGAATTCAAGATAGAAATCCTAAAAATCCTCCGAGATATACAAGAAAACACAGAAAGGCAATATAGGGAGCTCAGAAAACAACTCCATGAACACAAAGAATATATGTCCAAGGAAATTGAAACTATAAAAACAAATCAAACAGAGATGAAAAACTCAATTCACGAGCTGAAAAACGAAGTAACAAGCTTAGCTAATAGAACAGGTCAGATAGAAGAGAGGATTAGTGAAATAGAAGACAAGCAACTTGAGGCACAACAGAGAGAAGAAGAAAGAGACTCAAAAATTAAAAAAAATGAGATAGCCCTACAAGAATTATCTGACTCCATCAAAAAGAATAACATAAGAATAATAGGTATATCAGAGGGAGAAGAGAGAGAAAATGGAATGGAGAACATACTTAAACAAATAATTGATGAGAACTTCCCAAGCCTGTGGAAAGAACTAAAGCCTCAAGTTCAAGAAGCAAACAGAACTCCAAGTTTTCTTAACCCCAACAAACCTACTCCAAGGCATATCATAATGAAATTGACACAAACCAACAGCAAAGAAAAAATTCTCAAGGCAGCCAGGGAAATGAAGAATACAACATATAAAGGAAGGCCCATAGATTATCATCAGATTTCTCAGCAGAAACTCTACAAGCTAGAAGAGAGTGGACCCCAATATTTAAAGTCCTGAAAGAGAGGAACTTTCAGCCACGAATACTATACCCATCAAAGCTATCCTTCAAATACGAAGGAGAAATAAAAACATTCACAGATACAGAAAAGATGAGGGAATTTATCATCAGAAAACCCCCACTCCAGGAATTACTAAAGGGGGTTCTCCAATCAGATACAAAGAACAAAAAAAAACAGAGCCACAAGTAAAAGCTCCAAGAAGAACACAATAAAACCAAATTTAAACTGTGACAACAACAAAAAGAAAGAGGGGGAGAAGACGGAGATTAACAGTAGCAAAGGACGATGGAGTGCAAAAGTACTCACAAAATAGTTCGCTACAATGAACAGGGTAGGGACCCTTTTCATTACTCAAAGGTAACCACCATTGAAAAAACCACCACAGAAGCACATGAGATAAAAAAGACAGCAACAGAGGAAAGATGTATGGAATACAACCAAATAAAAACAAAAGATAGAAAAACGAAAGAGAAGGATCAAACAAGACACAAAACTAACAGAAAGCAAGATATAAAATGGCAATAGGGAACTCACAAGTATCAATAATTACACTAAATGTAAACGGATTAAACTCACCAATAAAAAGGCACAGAGTAGCAGAATGGATTAAAAAAGAAAATCCAACTGTATGCTGCCTACAGGAAACTCATCTAAGTAACAAGGATAAAAACAAATTCAAAGTGAAAGGCTGGAAAACAATACTCCAAGCAAATAACATCCAAAAAAAAGCAGGTGTAGCAATACTCATATCGGATAATGCTGACTACAAGACAGGAAAAGTACTTAGAGACAAAAATGGCCATTTCATAATGGCTAAGGGGACACTGAATCAAGAAGACATAACAATTCTTAATATATATGCACCAAACCAAGGAGCACCAAAATATATAAGACAGCTACTTATTGATCTTAAAACAAAAACTGACAAAAATACAATCATACTTGGAGACCTCAATACACCGCTGACGGCTCTAGATCGGTCATCCAAACAGAGAATCAACAAAGACATAGTGGCCTTAAACAAAACACTAGAGCACCTGGATATGATAGACATCTACAGGACATTTCATCCCAAAGTGACTGAGTATACATTTTTCTCCAGTGTACATGGATCATTCTCAAGAATTGACCATATGTTGGGCCACAAAAACAATATCAGCAAATTCAGAAAAATTGAAGTTGTACCAAGCATATTTTCTGATCATAAAGCCTTGAAACTAGAATTCAACTGCAAAAAAGAGGAAAAAAATCCCACAAAAATGTGGAAACTAAACAACATACTTTTAAAAAATGAGTGGGTCAAAGGAGAAATAAGTGCAGAGATCAAAAGATATATACAGACTAATGAAAATGACAATACGACATATCAGAATCTATGGATGCAGCAAAAGCAGTGATAAGAGGGAAGTTCATATCGCTTCAGGCATATATGAACAAACAAGAGAGAGCCCAAGTGAACCACTTAACTTCCCACCTTAAGGAACTAGAAAAAGAAGAACAAAGACAACCCAAAACCAGCCGAAGAAAGGAGATAATAAAAATCAGAGCAGAAATAAATGAATTAGAGAACAGAAAAACTATAGAAAAAATTAATAGAACAAGGAGCTGGTTCTTTGAAAAGATCAACAAAATTGACAAACCCTTGGCAAGACTTACCAAGGAAAAAAGAGAAAGAACTCATATAAACAAAATCCAAAATGAAAGAGGAGAAATCACCACGGACACTGTAGATATACAAAGAATTATTGTAGAATACTATGAAAAACTTTATGCCACTAAATTCAACAACCTAGAAGAAATGGATAAATTCCTAGAAAAATACAACCTTCCTAGACTGAGTCAAGAAGAAGCAGAAAGCTTAAACAGACCTATCAGTAGAGAAGAAATAGAAAAAACCATTAAAAACCTCCCCAAAAATAAAAGTCCAGGCCCTGACGGCTATACCAGCGAATTTTATCAAACATTCAAAGAAGACTTGGTTCCTATTCTACTCAAAGTCTTCCAAAAAATTGAAGAAGAAGCAATACTTCCAAACACATTTTATGAGGCCAACATAACCCTCATACCAAAACCAGGCAAGGATGGCACAAAAAAAGAAAACTACAGACCAATATCTCTAATGAATACAGATGCTAAAATACTAAACAAAATACTAGCAAATCGAATACAACAACATATTAAAAAAATAATACATCATGATCAAGTAGGATTCATCCCAGAATCTCAAGGATGGTTCAACATACGTAAAACGGTTAATGTAATACACCATATCAACAAAACAAAGAACAAAAACCACATGATCTTATCAATAGACGCAGAAAAGGCTTTCGATAAAATACAACACAATTTTATGTTTAAGACTCTCAACAAAATGGGTATAGAAGGAAAATATCTCAACATGATAAAGGCCATATATGATAAACCATCAGCTAACATCATATTAAATGGCACTAAACTGAAGGCTTTCCCCCTTAAATCAGGAACAAGACAGGGTTGTCCACTCTCTCCACTCTTATTTAATGTGGTACTAGAGGTTCTAGCCAGAGCAATCAGACAAGACAAAGAAATAAAAGGCATCCATATCGGAAAAGAAGAAGTAAAGGTATCACTTTTTGCAGATGATATGATCCTATACATCGAAAACCCCAAAGAATCCACAAAAAGACTACTAGAAACAATAAGCCAATACAGTAAGGTCGCAGGATACAAAATTAACATACAGAAGTCAATAGCCTTTCTATATGCCAACAATGAAACAACTGAGAAGGAACTCAAAAGAATAATCCCCTTCACGATTGCAACAAAAAAAATAAAATACTTAGGAATAAACATAACAAAGAATGTAAAGGACTTATATAATGAAAACTATAAACCATTGTTAAGGGAAATCGAAAAAGATATAATGAGATGGAAGAATATACCTTGTTCTTGGCTAGGAAGAATAAATATAATCAAGATGGCTATATTACCCAAAGCAATATACAAATTTAATGCAATTCCCATCAAAATTCCAATGACATTTTTTAAAGAAATAGAGCAAAAAATCATCAGATTTATATGGAACTATAAAAAACCCCGAATAGCCAAAGCAATCCTAAAGAAAAAGAATGAAGCTGGGGGTATAACAATACCTGACTTCAAACTCTATTATAGGGCCACGACAATCAAAACAGCATGGTATTGGCAGAAAAATAGACACTCAGACCAATGGAACAGAATAGAAAGTCCAGAAATAAAACCACATATATATAGTCAAATAATTTTTGATAAAGGGGCCAACAACACACAATGGAGAAAAGAAAGCCTCTTCAATAAATGGTGTTGGGAAAACTGGAAAGCCACATGCAAAAGAATGAAACTGGACTACAGTCTCTCCCCCTGTACAAAAATTAACTCAAAATGGATCAAAGATCTAAACATAAGACCTGAAACAATTAAGTACATAGAAGAAGACATAGGTACTCAACTCATGGACCTGGGTTTTAAAGAGCATTTTATGAATTTGACTCCAATGGCAAGAGAAGTGAAGGCAAAAATTAATGAATGGGACTACATCAGACTAAGAAGTTTTTGCTCAGCAAGGGAAACTGATAACAAAATAAACAGACAGCCAACTAAATGGGAAATGATATTTTCAAACAACAGCTCAGATAAGGGCCTAATATCCAAAATATACAAAGAACTCATAAAACTCAACAACAAACAAACAAACAATCCAATAAAAAAATGGGAAGAGGATATGAATAGACACTTCTCCCAGGAAGAAATACAAATGGCCAACAGATATATGAAAAGATGCTCATCTTCTTTAGCTATTAGAGAAATGCAAATCAAAACGGCAATGAGATACCACCTCACACCTGTTCGATTAGCTGTTATTAGCAAGTCAGGTAATAGCAAATGTTGGAGAGGCTGTGGAGAAAAAGGAACCCTCATACACTGTTGGTGGGAATGTAAAGTAGTACAACCATTATGGAAGAAAGTATGGTGGTTCCTCAAAAAACTGAAAATAGAACTACCTTATGACCCAGCAATCCCTCTACTGGGTATATATCCCCAAAACTCAGAAACATTGATACGTAAAGACACATGCAGCCCCATGTTTATTGCAGCATTGTTCACAGTGGCCAGGACATGGAAACAACCAAAAAGCCCATCAATAGATGACTGGATAAAGAAGATGTGGCACATATACACTATGGAATACTACTCAGCCATAAGAAATGATGACATCGGAACATTTACAGCAAAATGGTGGGATCTTGATAACATGATACGAAGCGAAATAAGTAAATCAGAAAAAAACAGGAACTGTATTATTCCATACGTAGGTGGGACATAATAGTGAAGCTAAGAGACATTCATAAGAGTGTGGTTGTTACGGGGGGGAGGGGGGAATGGGAGAGGGATAGGGGGTGGGAGGGGCACAAAGAAAACAAGATAGAGGGTGACAGAGGACAATCTGACTTTGGGTGGTGGGTATGCAACATAATTGAACGACAAGATAACCTGGACTTGTCATCTTTGAATATATGTATCCTGATTTATTGATGTCACCCCATTAAAAAAATAAAATTATATTAAAAAAAAAAAAAAAAAAAGATATTTTCATATTGCATAGTGATTGGCATCCTCACTTGCAATTTTTTTCACCTATGGACTGCATAAACATTACTATGGGAGCTTAGAATACGATGTTGAACAGATGAACATTAAAAAAAAAAATTGGGAATGTAAACTTGTGATTTCTACATTGGGTGGCTGCCCAGGCACATACCTTAGAGAGAACCCTGATTACAAGTGCCATTTTAACAACTAGTTTGCTGAACTCATCAAAAAATTAGGTATCAGTTCTGCCAAACTGATGTGAACAGGCTGGATCCCACCACTGTGCTTAGCCCCTAGTCTCTCTTTGGAAACTGATATTGTGACAAGGTGCCAAAGTACTTAGTATTGGCAATGCCAATACTAAGGAAAGTTAGGCTTTCCAAGTTAAGGAAAAACCAGGCTTCTTGTCCTCTCTTTTCTTAGAGAATGGAGGGAGAAGGATGTGGGAGCTTTCTGGCTTACAAGGACGACTGGATCATTTAGTTTAACTATATAGTTCTCTGAAGGAATAAAGGTTATCTGAAGAACCTCCTTTCCCTTTCAATAAGAGACAATATTTACATATCCTACACTGATATTAACTCTTCCTCCCTTCCTGGGATCCTGAGAGTAACATATACCTCTAGACAAAGGGATAGGAGGTAGGCACTAAAAGATTTATGGATGTCTTTAATATGTAAAACGACATTTATCACTACTATATTGATATGTAAAACGACATCACTATTGTGTTATCTTGTAAGTTTTAATATGTAAGAATGTTTTTTATATATCCTATAGATCAGTGGTAGTCAACCTGGTCCCTACCGCCCACTAGTGGGCATTCCAACTTTCATGGTGGGCGGTAGCAGAGCAATCAAAGTATAAATTAAAAGATAGATTTAACTAGAATAAGTTGTTTTATAAAGATTTATTCTGCCAAACTTAGCAAAAATCCGACATAAAGTACTTGGTAAGTAATTATTATTATATGCTTTAACTTGCTGTAACTCTGCTTTATAAATTTTATAAAGTAAAGTTATTTCCCTACTTTCTAAATCACCATTACTGTGGAACTGGTGGGCAGTTAGAAAATTTTACTACTAACAGAGATACAAAAGTGGGCGGTAGGTATAAAAAGGTTGACTACCCCTGCCATAGACGAATAATGATTGATGATTGTGTTGTACTCCCCCTTCTTTTGCCCCAGCCAATATGTGATCAAGTCTATATAAGTAGCTTCAGGGCTATTTTGGACATGCACGATTTGGGTTAACTATACCCCGTGTAAGTCATATGCAGCCAGCTTATTAATAAATCTCCTCCTAAAAATTCTTCTGTATCCTGCCTTGGTGTCTCTACATAAACCTGTGGAATTAAGGTACGCTACTTTACAACAATATATCTTACATTTTGGATATATAAATGAATTATAAACAAGATTAATTGATTTACTATAAAGAACATTCATCTCTTTGTAAAATAGCACTGTCATTCTGAAGATTATATCAATATATATAAATATGAAGTCACAGCATGCATCTATTAAGGGAAATCAAGGGAAAAGTGTTCCGTCACCAATTCCAATGGGAAAAGATGTGAGAAATTTCCCCAGACCAGTTGGAAATTCTCCAGACACCAGCTAGGTGTCCTACAATTCAACTCAATCTGATATATACACCCAAAGATAACATTCCACAAGTTAAGAGTTCAGTCATACAAGACTATCCCTCACTCCACTTCAGATACCAATAGCAAGTCCAGGTTGTCACCTGTACAACTGACCAAATGGCTATAGATCTAAGGTTCTAATATCCTCTTTGGGTTCAGTCAATTTACTGGAGCAGCTCACAAAACTCAGAGAAACATTTCACTTACTAGATCACTGGTTTATTATAAAAGGATATAACTCATATAACTCAGAAACAACCAGGTGGGAGAGATACATAAGGCAAGCTACTGGGAAAGGGCTGAAAACTTCCATGGTCTCTCCAGTGTTAGGTTCAGGTCCAGGGCCCCTTACCAAAAGCTTCAACCAGCCAGGTTGAACTTTAGGTGACCCAGCACCAGTGCAGTTCCAGTGACTCTCCACCTGAGCAGTCCTGATTGATCTCTTACCTCTGTCCCATGCTCAGACATCCTGCCAGTTAATCACCACCCCCTCACTTATCTTTTTTTTTTCCCCTAAGGGCAGTATATTGCTGTGGTTTAAATTTTATTTATTTTTTATTTATTCATTTTTAGAGAGCAGAGGGAGAGACAGAGAGAGGAGAGACAGAGAGAGAGAAGGGGGGAGGAGCTGGAAGCATCAACTCCCATATGTGCCTTGACCAGGCAAGCCCAGGGTTTTGAACTGGCAACCTCAGCATTTCTAGGTTGATGCTTTATTCACTGCGCCACCACAGGTCAGGCCCCCCTCACTTATCTTAACACTCTGCTACTTACTCAGCACCACCCTCCCTCTCCCATTGTTTAACCTCACAGGTAGCAGAAGTTTTTGCCCTGCAGCAGGAAGTACTGCCAAACCCTATAGGCTTAGGCTTCTCTTCTCCTGCTGCTGACACCACTAGAGTCTCAGCCCATCTGTTCGCAGATTTATAAATAAATTTCTTATAAACCTCATCAGGCGCTATGTGTCCCTCCTTTGGAAACATAACATCCATGTATGACACTCTCTCCAAATCTCCACATGTTCACCAACCTGGAAGCTGTTCAAACCCTGTCCTCTTGGGCTTTTAAGGAGGCTTCGTTAAATCGGCATATATAAAGCCAGTATCCACAGTCACTGTTGGGCAGATAAAATGTATTATGCTCACTTTGTTAAAGATGATGCTGCCCACGTGGAGGCCGTTGCCCAGGTGATATTAATGTGTGTTGGGGGCTGGCTGTGGGCAGGCAGAATCCTTGTAGCCTGGGGCTTGGTTTTAGGACTAAGCCTTTCTTACCCTTTTTCATGTGGGGTGGTACAATCCTATCATGCCTCAGAAAGTGACATTGTATTAGAGACTTCCGAATTTTGTATATTGGATTAAAGGTTTGGATTTCTACACTATAAAATAGGGGCAGAACAGGAGCTCCCTCTTGGTTCCTGAGATTATCATTAGAGGAGAGAGCAGAAAGGAGAGCAGAGAAAGGCCACGTGGAGGAGGCAGGAGAATCAGCCAAGATGGCAGAGTGTTGAGTGAGAAGCCAGTTAGTGCAGTTTGTGCAGGGAGAAGGAAGGAGATGGGGAACAGAGGTGAATAAGTCTGGTGAGCTAGAAACCTTTGATTCTAGGAAACTCAGATAAGTCAGTAGCTTTGTGAGCACTGAATGTGAGTAGGTTTTGGAGCCCAGTGTGTGTTTTTACTTGCCTGTCGGGTGCAAGCTAGGATTAAAGATGATGTCCCATCAGTTTTTGGCTCTGTTGTTTCTTTACCGACTGTCCGAATCCAATGCGAACCTGCATGTGAAGGGCCACGATGGCAGCTCCTGGCTTTACAGTCACCATCACAGCTGTCTGGCTCATGCAGGTTCGCACTAAATTCAGACAGTCGGTAAAGAAACAATGGAAACAAAAACTGGTGGGCCATTAGCTTTAATCCTAGTTTGCACCCAGCGGGCAAGTAAAAACACACACTGGGCTCCAAAACCCACCCATTCAGCACTCACAAAGCTACTGACTTATCTGAGTTTCCTAGAATCAAAAGTTTCTAGCTCACCAGCCTTATTCACCTCTGTTCCCCATCTGCTTCCTTCTCCCTCAGCACTCCATCTTGGCTGCTTCTCCTGGCCTCCTCTACGTGGCCTTACTCTGTTCACCTCTCTGCTCTCTCCTCTAATGCTAATCTCAGGAACCAGGAGAGCAAGTTCCCGGTCTGCCCCACTTTATAGTGCAGAAATCAAAACCTTTAGTCTGACCTGTGGTGGCACAGTGGATAAAGCGTTGACCTGGAATGCTGAAGTCACCAGTTCAAAACCCTGGGCTTGCCTGGTCAAGGCACATATGGGAGTTGATGCTTCTTGCTCCTCCTCCTTTCTCTCTCTCACTCTCTTCTCTCTAAAATGAATAAATAAATAAAAATTTAAAAAAAACCTTTAATCCAATATAAAAAATAAGGAAGTCTCTGATACAAAGTCCACCCCACATCAAAAAGAGTGGGAAAGGCTTAATTCTAAAACCAAGCCCCTTGCTACAAGGATCCTGCCTGCCCACAGCCTGCCCCCAACACACATTAATACAACCATGCCCATTCCAAGCAATCACCTGGGCAATGGGCTTCCACGTGGGAAGCACCATCTTTAACAAAGTGAGCATAATATATTTTATCTGCCCAACAGCATAATTGATTAAATCATTAGCCATTGGTGATTGATTCAAACTTCAGCCCCTCCCCTGGGGTTAAGTGGGTGGGACTGAAAGTTACTGAAGCAGAGTTCTCCTGGCAACCAGCCTCCATCCTTAGGTGCTCTCAAAAAGTCACCTCATTGGCCCTGGCCGGTTGGCTCAGTGGTAGAGCGTCAGCCTGGCGTGCAGGAGTCCTGGGTTTGATTCCCGGCCAGGGCACACAGGAGAAGCACCATCATCTTCTCCACCCCTCCCCCTCTCCTTCCTCTCTGTCTCTCTCTCCCCCTCCCACAGCCAAGGCTCCATTGGAGCAAAGTTGGCCCGGGCACTGAGGATGCCTCTCTGGCCTCTGCCTCAGGTGCTAGAATGGCTCTGGTTGCAACAGAGCGACGCCCCAGATGGGCAGAGCATCGCCCCCGGTGGGCATGACAGATGGATCCCGGTCGGGTGCATGTGGGAGTCTGTCTGACTGCCTCCCCGTTTCCAACTTAAGAAAAATACAAAAAAAAAAAAAAAGTCACCTCATTAACATAGCAAAAGACACTTTTATTGCTCTCATTTAGGAAATTCCAAAGGTTTTAGGAACTCTGTGCCATAGATGGGGACAAACATAAAAGATTTATTTCTTCTTATAAAATACAATATAACATACACCTATACCTATTTGTAGATTTACCTGAATATCTTTTTATGTATCTCTACTGTAAGTTTGGTGGCCATGGCCAAGCAGGTTCACCTTGTATTCTGGCAGACACTAGAGAAACTATAAAGCCAGAAAATGGCCATTCCGTTTATTAGAGTCTCACAAGGGCAGAGGAGCAAGCATGCAGGGAAAACTGCTTTTCTCTCTCTCTCTCTCTCTCTCTCTCTCTCTGGATGAGCAAAACAGGCAGGGGAGAAAAAAACCCTTCTCCTGGAAACAATAGCAAAAAATGGCCTCTCCAAACAGCAGCAGTCAATCCACAATCTACAATATGCTACCCTGAGGTCAAGCACCTGCAGCCTTACATAGACTATACACACATGGAGCTGCCCTGTGCTCATGCACCAATCAGGCAAGGAACAAGCGAGCAAGCCTAACACACTTGTTTACGCAATATATACTGTTGTTCAATAGGTTTGTAAAATATGATTTTCATGTTTGCTCGCTTACAGTTTGCATTGGGGGCTTGGCAGCACCAGGTAGATGTGGGTCTGTGAAATTGCAAATTACCTTCCTGCTTGGAAGCGCTATTGTTTTGCTAATGTTTGTTGGAGGAGAGGTTTTTGCACCAGAAATTTTGAAAAGAGAGAGCAGAAGGAGGAGAAAGAAGCCATGTTTGCAGAGTGACAGAGAGAGAGAGAGAGAGAGAGAGAGAGAGAGAGAGAATGCAGAGTGCTGAAGAAGAAGCCAGTTTGTGCAGTGAGAGAGAGGGTGTGCATATGGGGAACCAGAGGTGAGGGCTTTGCAAGCTCTGCTAAGACTGGTGGAACCTTTGATTCTAGGAGGAACCGGAGAAGATTCTCCTGGTTGTGGAACTGGAGAATGTGTCAGTGGCTTTGGGAGCCCTATGTGCTTGCTCGTCAGCCAGTGTAAGACTTTACTAAAGAAATGGCCGTTTTTTGGTTCCACTGTTTCTTTATTGTCTGTCCAAATCCAATGGGAACCTGAACCTGCATGTGAATGGCCATGATGGTAGCAGCCTCTGGCCTTACATATATCAGTATATATTCTCTTCTTTTTCTTACCCTCTCTTGCTCTTAGAAATGTTACATAAAAAAAGAGAAAGAGAACAGGGTCAAAAAGGAATATCTTGTGCTAAGCCCCACTAAGACAATACCTAACCTAATTGCAGCTACAGCTTTCCCAGGAATGTGACCTTTAAATAACCAGTCAATGTGAAATTTCTTGTTCAGCAGTAGGGGGTGGTCCACTGATAAACCTCTTTTGGTCCCCTTACAAGGGCAACCTTAAACAATAAATTCTTTGCTAATAATTTCCTTCATTCTATTCTCTGCCTTTAAAAACTTTTCCATTTCATGAGCTACATGGAGCTGTTTTCTATTATAAGATGAGTGCAGCCTAATTCATGAATCATTAAATAAAATCCAATTTTATCTTTAAATGTACTCAGTTGATTTTTTATTATTTAACAGAAATATCCCATTAGCTGAAGAAAAAGAAAGTATTTTCTCTTCTGTAATTTCAACTTCATTTTCCTTCTACCATCTAAAGCAAATATTAATATACCTTCTTCTCCTTCAATTAAATAGAAAAGGTAACCATGTAACTTTTTATGAACATGTTTGCTTGAGAAATAATTATTATCTTTTGCTAGAAGGTATTCTATTTCTTTCTGAAATCCCAATTACTTTTCTATCTTCCTTTTATTTGCTGAATATTACTAAATTTGTAGAACTCAAACAGATAAAAGGACATAAAATGTAGTTCTGTGTTATATATTCATCCTTTTCTTTCTGCTGTATGTTTGCCTGTTTGTTTTCTTCAAATATACAAACACTGTTTTATTTTTTATTTATTGTGTTAACATGGTTTCAAGTGTCCCACTCAATATAACACTCTCAACCCTCCATGTCATGTTCCCATTTCTGGTCAAATAAGTTTGTAAATATGATGTATATGTTTGCTCACTTATAGTTTGCATTGGGTGTGAGAGACAGGCTGTAAGTTGACAAGGTCTTTATAGGCTAAGGCTTAGTTTTAAGACTAAGCCTGTTAATACTAAGATCTTCTCAACATCCTTCTAATATTAAGATCTTCTCAAAACCAAGCTTTTCCCCACACCTTTGACTGTTGCATGATGTGGGATGGTGAACTCTAATGAGGAATTCCATTTATGCCTCAGATAAGTGGCTTTGTATCAGAGACTTCCTTGTTTGTATATTGGATTAAAGGTTTTGGTTTCTACACTATAAAATGGGGCAGAACGAGAGCTTGCTCTCTCTCGGCTCCTGAGATTAGCATTAGAGAGGAGAGCAGAGAAGGGCCACGTGGGTGAGAGGAGAAGCAGCCAAGATGGCGGGGTGCTGAGGGAGAAGCCAGTTTGTGCAGAGAGGAGATGGGGAACAGTGGTGAATAAGGCTGGTGAGCTAGAAACCTTTGATTTTAGGAAACTCAGATAAGTCAGTGGCTTTGGAAACCCTGAATGGAAAGGGAAGTGTTTTCCCACTGTGTGTATTTCTTGTCCACCGGGTGCAAGCTAAGATGAAATCTAATGGCCTACCAGTTCTTGGCTTTCTTGTTTCATTACCATCTGTCCGAATCTAATGCAAACCTGCATGGGCCAGGCAGCTGTGATAGTGGCCATGGCTACTGCCTTTACACCTAATATCTGTATCTATGTGTTATATAATTAGCTAAATCTGGTTAATTCCTTTACCTTCTTTGATCCTTTCCCCTCATTCCCCTTCCCTCTGACAGCTGTCCTTCTGTTCCTTGTAACCCTGCCTCTGTTTCTATTTTTTCCTCAGTTTATTGTATTTATTAGATTCCACATATAAGTGAGATCATATGGTATTTGTATTTCTCTGCCTAGCTTATTTCACTTAGCATAATAATCTCCAGGTCCAACCCTGTCATCCCAAAAGGTAATATTTCCTTTTTCACTGCCGTGTAGTATTCATTGTGTATATGTACCACAGCTTTTCTATGCATTTGTCCACTGATAGACAGTTGGGTTATAACACACTGTTTTAGACTTTTATTGAACCTCAAGCAAACGCATCCGTCAACATGTATATTATTTTTAATTTTTTAAATAAGAGCTAGTGCTATTTTTGTTCAGAGTAAAATTTTAGAAATCAGATTTACTTATTGAGTACTTATTGTCATCTACATTCTCTCTATGACTTATAATAATGAAAGCTGGAAATGACAGTGGGAGGAATTTTCAACCTCAAAACATGTCTCTTTGTCATAATCATTATTTTGGGCTGATTTTAAATATATATATATAAATTAAAAAACAGCTGAGATAGTAAAAGTTCTGAAAACTGGATAGAAATTACCCTTTTGTAAATGATATTTACACTTAAAAGGGAAATCTCCATTTGTAAGGGAGTCTCCCTCTTCTGTACCAGGAGGAGAAGAATGGCTAAATCTCTAAAGGTCCTTATCAATAAAAGAGGCAGTGACTTGAATCTGCATAATACTTTGTTTACTGTCCCTTTCCTGGAAACTTTTCATAATTAACTCCCCCCTCTCTTCAATATCTTCTTTTTCTTTAATTGGAGATAGTATATAAGGAGGTGTCACTGCCCATTTTGGAAAGTTACTTAGTTTTCCTGGGTCTCTCCCATGTACACAGGAGGTATATATGTTATTAAATGCCTAGGGTTTTTTTCTTCCTGTTAATCTGTCTTTTATTACAGGGATTTTATGGCCAGTAGCCGCAGCCACTATCACAGCCGCTTGGTCCATGCAGGTTCGCATTGGATTCGAACAGTCAATAATGAAACAATGGAGCCAAGAACTGGTGAGCCATCATCTTTAATCCTAGCTTATACCCAGCAGGCAAGTAAAAACACACTGGGCTCCAAAACCCACTCATTCAGTGCTCACAAAGCTACTGACTTATCCAAGTTTCCTAGAATCAAAGGTTTCTAGCTCACCAGAATTATTCAACTCTGTTCCCCATCTCCTTCCTTCTCTCTGCACAAACTGGCTTCTCACTCAGCACTCCACCATTTTGGCTGCTGCTCCTGGCCTCCTCTACATGGCCTTTTTCTGCTCTCCTCTCTAATGTTAATCTCAGGAACCAAGAGCATAAGCTCCCGATCTGCCCCACTTTATAGTGCAGAAATCAAAATCTTTAATCCAATATACAAAACAGGGAAGTCTCTAATATAAAGTCACTTATCAGAGGCATGATGGGATTGTACTACCCCACATGAAAAAAGGTGGGAAAGGCTTAATCCTAAAACCAAGCCCCAGGCTATAAGGATCCTGCCTGCCCACAGTCCACCCCAACACATATTAATATCACCTGGGCAACAGCATCCACATGGGCAGCACAATCTTTAACAAAGTGAGCATAATATATTTTATCTGCCCAACAGGGATGTTTAGCTAAGAACATAGAATGGTAAAGGGAAAATTATTTTTCCTCCCCCACAAAAAAAATCAGAGTAAAATTCTGAAGCAAGATGTATATCAATCTAGCAAAACAAACCACAGAAGCAAACCAGAGAACATATTTCTATGTTGTACTCTATGATATTTCTGGAGTCAAAACATTTAAGCACATTCTTTTTTTTTTTTGTAACAGAGAAAGAAGGAAAGAGAGTGGGACAGATAGGGACAGACAGACAGGAAGAGAGAGAGATGAGAAGCATCAATTCTTTGTTGTTGCTCCGTAGTTGTTTATTGACTGCTTTCTCACATATGCCCTGACCAGCAGCTACAGCAGAGCAAGCAAGTGACCCTCTGCTCAAGCCAGCAACCTTGGGCTCAAGCCAGTGAATTTGGGCTTCAAGCCAGCTACCTTTGGGCTCAAGCCAGCGATCAGAGGGTCATGTCTTGTTGTAAAGTACCGTACCTTCATCTGCAGGCTATATAGAGACACCAAGTCCAAATGATTTTTTGAGGAGACTTATTAATAGGCCGCTGCATGATGTAAACTGGGTATAGCTGACCCATATCGTGCAGTGTCAAATATAGCTCTGAGGCTGATTGTGGGTCAAATAAGTTTGGAAATATGTATGTTTTTTCGCTTATACTTTGCATTGGGTATGGGGGACAGGCTATAAGCAGGCAGGGTCATTATAGCCTAAGGCTTAGTTTTAAGACTAAGCTTTTCCCCACACCCATGACTGTTGCATGATGTAGGGCGGTGCACTCTCATGGGGAATCCCATTATGCCTCAGATAAGTGACTTTGTATCAGAGTCTTCCTTGTTTGTATACTGGATTAAAGGTTTTGATTTCTATAAAATGGGGCCTGACCAGTGGTTGCACAGTGGATAGAGCATCGGACTAGGATGCAGAAGACCCAGGTTCAAGACCCCAAGGTCACCAGCTTGAGCGTGGGCTCATCTGGTTTGAGCAAAAAGCCCACCAGCTTGAGCCCAAGGTCGCTGGCTCCAGCAAGGGGTTACTCGGTCTGCTGAAGGCCTGCAGTCAAGGCACATATGAGAAAGCAATCAATGAACAACTAAGGTGTTGCAACACGCAATGAAAAACTAATGATTGATGCTTCTCATCTCTCTCCGTTCCTGTCTGTCTGTTCCTGTCTATCCCTCTCTCTGACTCACTCTCTGTCTCTGTAAAAAAATAATAAAAATAAATAAATAAATAAAATTAAAAAAAAAATGGGGCAGAGGAGCCCATGCTGGAGGACAGCAGAGAAAGGCCATGTGGAGGAGAGGAGAAGCAGCCAAGATGGCGGAGTACTGAAGGAGAAGCTAGTTTGTGCAGAGTTTGTGCAGAGAGAAAGAAATGGGGAACAGAGGTGAATAAGGCTGGTGAGCTAGAAACCTTTGATTCTGGGAAACTTGGATAAGTCAGTGGCTTTGGGAGCCCTGGACGGAAAGGGAAGTGTTTTTCCATTGTGTGTATTTCTTGCCCACTGGGTGCAAGCTAGGATTAAAGCTAATGGCCCACCAATTCTAGACTCTGTTGTTTCATTACCGTCTGTCCGAATCAAACCTGAACCTGCATGGGCCAGGCAGCTGTGATGGTGGCCATGGCTACTGGTTTACATTTGGTGTAGTCTGTGTCAGGATTCGATACAGATCAGTATGGAGACACCACCACCTTTGAGCAGTGGAGTAGAGGACTGGCTGCTGTTATGGTTCCTCATGACTGTCCTTTTGGGGCCATAGGCTAGCTGACTTTTACAGCCATGCATGAGGAAACCAAGAGCTCTGTGGAAGAGGCTGCCCGGGACCTGCAAACCAAGCAGTGGAAGGAGCTGGAGCAAACGTGGGAGAAAGAGATGCTGACCCTGGAGCTGGAACAAGCACTGGAGAAGGAGGCCGACTAGGTTCATGAGATTCACTTAGAAATGGAGCAATCACTGGAGAAGGAATCACAGGTTCATGAGCTGCAGATTACCCTGTATGTTGTGAAGAGTCAGGAGTGGTGGGAGGCCGGAGCTGGGGCTTCCGGGTCTGTAGAGCAGAAGGTGGTGGTGGCCTGGGTCTCCAGCCTGGCAGCATGAGCTCATGTTTTCAGTTCCTTCTTGGAGGATGAGGAGAATCGGGCTGTAGTTGCAATCCACAGTCTCCATAAGATGAGAGCTCAGCTGGAAGCAGCACCTATTATGCCCCTGGTAGGACTGCGATTTTTGGACATAGGGGTGAATGCCATCATGCTCTCCAGAGCAGAGATGGAAATGCTGACTGCTATTGCCACGTGCTCCTCTTTGGGACAACATAAGACCTGCCAGGATGGCAGGGATGAGGGGGGTGGCTGATACCCCATGTGTGTGGACTGATTCCTGGACTACAACTGGAGTGGGCACTGGCTCCTTTACTGGATGGACTTTCGGATTTTGGCCAATGTGAAATACCCTGATGGGGGTGGGGGGTGGCTTTGCTGGAAGCCCTTCCCCTGCCCCAGGAAACTTTTCCCATGGCTAAAAAGAAGTCTGAGGACATTTTGCGCTTTTGGCAAAGTATTCAGAGGCTGGTGAAATATACCTTTGTATTTGTTAAAACTGTATGATTTGTGGTATAGTAATTTATATAATGTGCCTAATTTCCTTGTGCAGGAATACATGTGCTTTAGATTGTAATGCAAGCAAAAGGGGTGGAATGTGGGTCAAATAAGGAAATATGATGTATATATTTGCTCTCTAATAGTTTGCATTGGGTGTGGGGGACAGGCTGTAAGCAGGTAGGGTTGTTATAGCCTAAGGCTTAGTTTTAAGACTAAGCATTTCCCCACACCATTGACTATTGCATGATGTGGGATGGTGCACTCTCATGAGGACTGAGGAGCCCTGAGGAGCCACTGCGCCACCTCACCCGCAGGTGTTGTAAGGTACCAAAAGCTACAGAATCAATATTAATATTTTAAGAGGCATAAAGAACATTTTATTAATTTGAGTTAAGGTGTGCAGAGAAATTTTGTGAATGATCTCTGTACTGTGTGATTGGCATAAAACCAGGATGGCCCTTGGCATTGTATTGTAAAGGCAAAGGGAAGGAAAATATGAATTCCCTGACATTCCACCACACCTGTGGGGAAAGGGGTGAATGGCTAGCCAGGTGCAGGGAGAGAAAAGCCAAAATAAACCTTTTCTTATAGTAATGAGCCATTTGCGGGCATTTGTCCACACGGAAACTACCTCTCCCATATGAATACATATAGTTAATATGTGTGACTCTGGACAAACAGATGGCGGATAAACATTAGAAAATATAGGAGTTGGGCAGATAAAATATATTATGCTCACTTTGTTAAAGATGGTGCTGCCCACGTGGAAGCCGTTGCCCAGGTGATATTAATGTGTGTTGGGGGCGGGCTGTGGGCAGGCTCAATCCTTGTAGCCTGGGGCTTGGTTTTAGGACTAAGCCTTTCCCACCCTTTTTCATGTGGGGTGGTACAATCCCATCATGCCCCAGATAAGTGACTTTGTATTAGAAAGTTCCCTATTTTGTATACTGGATTAAAGTTTTTGATTTCTCCACTATAAAATGGGGGCAGAACGGGAGCTTGCTCTCTCGGTTCCTGAGATTAATATTAGAGGAGAGAGCAGAGAGGAGAGCAGAGAAGGCCACTTGGAGGAGGCCAGGAGAAGCAGCAAGATGTTGAGTGAGAGGCCAGTTAGTGCAGAGTTTATGCAGGGAGAAGGAAGGAGATGGGGAACAGAGGTGAATAAGTCTGGTGAGCTAGAAACCTTTGATTCTAGGAAACTCGGATAAGTCAGTAGCTTTGTGAGCACTGAATTTGAGTGGGTTTTGGAGCCCAGTGTGTGTTTTTACTTGCCTGCTGGGTGCAAGCTAGGATTAAAGATGATGGCCCATCAGTTTTTGGCTCCTTTGTTTCTTTACCGACTGTCCGAATACAATGCGAACCTGCATGGGCCAGGCGGCTGTGATGGTGGCCCTGGATACTGGCTTTACAATAGGAATGTCTTTTAATATGTAAAGAGACATCTTTCTACCATTGTGTTGACTTGTAAATTTTGTTTTCTCTAAAATGATGTATGGCTTGCAAATTGAACATGGTACTATCATGTTAAAGGACATATGACTATAACCAATAGTGGTAAGGGGCTCCTAATTACAATTTTTGCTTCTATACTTCCCACTTGCAAAACTATAAAAACTAAGTAAAACAAAGGGCCGGCGCGCTCTCCCTCAGATTTCTGTCGGAGTTGCCGCCGCTTGGCCAAGCTAGACAATAAGCTTTGGTGTATAATCAACAGATTTTGTTCGTGTATTCAATGTTTTGAGTCCCTCTGGATTAGGCTTAACAAGGAATCCCATTATGCCTCAGATAAGTTACTTTGTATCAGAGACTTCCTTGTTTGTATATTGGATGAAAAAATTTGATTTCTACACTATAAAATGGGGTAGAGGAGCCCATGCTGGAGGACAGCAGAGAAAGGCCACATGGAGTAGAGGAGAAGCAGTCAAGATGGTGGAGTGCTGAAGGAGAAGCCAGTTTGTGCAGAGTTTGTGCAGAGAGAAGGTGTAAGGCCAGGAGCCGCCATCGTGGCCATTCACATGCAGGTTCCCATTGGATTTGGGCAGACGATAAAGAAATGGCGGAGTCAGAGGATGGGGGGCCATCCTATTTATTGGTGTCTCACCAAGACAGGCAAACCACAAAAGAAGACAAGGGAAAAGCAGAAAACCAGCTCTTACCATGAAGGGCAAGGGATCAGGGAAGCCCCTGCAATAGTGATAGCAGGAACTGAGTGAGCCAGCTCCTGGTCTGTCCCACTTTATAGTGTATAAAACCAAAATCCCTTAATCCAATTGAATAGCCAGGAGCCACAGCCAGGGCCACTATCGGAGCAGCCCAGCCCTTGCAGGTTCGCATTGGATTCGGACAGTCGGCAAAGAAACAGCGGAGCCAAAAACTGGTGGGCCATAGTCTTTAATTCTAGCTTTGCACCCGGCGGGCAAGTAAAAATACACACTGGGCTCCAAAACCCAGTCACGTTCAGTGCTCACAAAGCTACTGACTTATCCGAGTTTCCTAGAATCAAAGGTTTCTAGCTCACCAGACTTATTCACCTCTGTTCCCCATCTCCTTTCCTTATCCCAGATACAAACTCTGCCCAAATTGGCTTCTCACTCAGCATTCCACCATCTTGGCTGCTTCTCCTGGCCTCCTCCACGTGGCCTTTCTCTGCTCTCCTCTGCTCTCTCTTCTAATGATTATCTCAGGAACCAAGAGCCAAACTCCCGCTCCGTTCCTATTTTATAGTGTAGAAATCCAAACCCTTAATCCAATATACATAATAGGGAAGTCTCTAATACAAAGTCACTTCTCTGAGGCATGATAGGATTGTACCACCTTACACCAAAAAGGGTAGGAAAGGCTTAATCCCAAAACCAAGCCCCAGGCTACAAGGATTCTCCCTGCCTTTAGCCCACCCCAACACACATTAATATCACCTGGGCAACGGCCTCTTTAACAAAGTGAGCATAATACATTTTATCTGCCCAACACCAATATACAAACAAGGAAGTCTCCGATACAAAGCCACTTATCCAAGGCATAACTGGATTCCTCATGAGAGTGCACCACCCAGATCATACAATCAGTCAAGGGTGTGGGGAAAAGCCTAGTCCTAAAACCAAACCCCAGGCCACAACGACCTGGCCTGCCCACAGCCTGTCCCCCACACCCAATATAAGTCACAAGCGAGCAAACATATATATCATATTTACAAACTTATTTGACCAACAGAAGGAGATGGGGAACAGAGTTGAATAAGGCTGGTGAGGTAGAAACCTTTGATTCTAGGAAACTCGGATAAGTCAGTGGCTTTGGGAGCCCTGAATGTTAAGAAAAGTGTTTTCCCACTGTGTGTATTTCTTGCCTTCTGAGTGCAAGCTAGGATTAAAGCTAATGGCCCACCAGTTCTTGGCTTCGTTGTTTCATTACCGTCTGTCCGAATCAAACCTGAACCTGCATTGGCCAGGTGGCTGTGATGGTGGCTGTAGCTATTGGCTTTACACTGGTTATATACCCTTGACCACATACAGGTTGGGGGAAAAGGAGGGGGAGCATGACACAGTCATTAACAAGGTTATAACATTTGTCTAAAGGATCTATAAAAAACATTAAAACTTTCAAGGTAACACAATAGTGATGCCATTTTACATATCAAAGACATTCACAAATCTTTTAATGTTTATCTTGAATTCCTTTGCCTAGAGGTATATGTTACTCTCAGAATTCCAGGAAGGGAGTGTTGGGCGGATAAAGTGTATTATGCTCACTTTGTTAAAGATAACACAAGGAGGCCGTCACCCAGGTGATATTAATGTGTGTTGAAAATCCTTGTAGCCTGGGGCTTGGTTTTGGGATTAAGCCTTTCCCACCCTTTTTGATGTGGGGTGGTACAATCCAATCGTGCCTCAGAGAAGTGACTTTGTATTAGGGACTTCCCTACTTTGTATATTGGATTAGAGGTTGTGAAGCTACAATATAAAATGAGGGTGGAATGAGAGTTGGCTCTTGGTTCCTGAGATTAGAAGAGAGAGCAGAGGAGAGCAGAGAAAGGCCACGTGGAGGAGGCCAGGAGAAGCAGCCAAGATGGCGGAATGCTAAGTGAGATGCCAGTTTGTGTAGAGTTTGTATCTGGGATAAGGAAAGGAGATGGGGAACAGAGGTGAATAAGTCTGGTGAGCTAGAAACCTTTGATTCTAGGAAACTCGGATAAGTCAGTAGCTTTGTGAGCACTGAACGTGACTGGGTTTTGGAGCCCAGTGTGTATTTTTACTTGCCCGCCGGGTGCAAAGCTAGAATTAAAGACTATGGCCCACCAGTTTTTGGCTCTGCTGTTTCTTTGCCAACTGTCCGAATCCAATGTGAACCTGCATGGGCCAGGCAGCTCTGATGCTGGCCATGGCCCTGCCTCCTGGCTTTACAGGGAGGAATAGTTAAAATAAGTGTAGGGCCTGCAAACATTGTCTCCTATTGAAAGGGAAAGGAAGTTCTTCAGATATCCTTTATCCTTTCAGAGAACTATAGTTAAACTAAATGACCCAGTTGTCCTTGCAAGCCATAAAGCTTCTGCATTTTTCTCCCTCCATTCTTTAAAGAAAGAATGGGTCAAGAAACCTGACTTTTCCTCCTAAAATATTAATATTAACTTTTGCAATTCTTTGGTACCTTACCACATTCTATGATCCCATGCTAAAGCCAGTAACCCCGTGCTCAAGCTGATAAGCCAGTACTCAAGCCGAGTGAGTCCGTGCTCAAGCCGGCGACCTCAGGGTTTCAAACCTGGGTCCTTCACATCCCAGTCCGATGCTCTATCCACTGTGCAACCACCTGGTCAGGCTAAGCACATTCTTATAAAGATATTTAACATAAAACTCACCTTCATATATCTTTTTTTCATGTCTCTTAATTTTGTCTACATCAATATCAGTAGTCCCTGTATTAAGGTTTCTGAGAGTGCTATGGATGAAAAAGGGGCACTGTAATAAATCTAATCCAAGGTGACCTTAAAGTGTGATCTGATCATAAATAAAGAACTGAACAGGTGCTGGTCAAATAAGTTTGTAAAATGTGGTTTTTAGGTTTGCTTGCTGTAAAGCCAGAAGCCACTGCCAGGGCCACCATCAGAGCAGCCGCCTGGCTCATGCAGGTTCTCATTGGATTCGGACAGTCGGTAAAGAAACAACGGAGCCAAAAACTGATGGGCCATAGTCTCTAATCCTAGCTTGCACCCGGCGGGCAAGTAAAAATACACACTGGGCTCCAAAACGCACTCACATTCAGTGCTCACAAAGCCACTGACTTATCCGAGTTTCCTAGAATCAAAGGTTTCTAGCTCACCAGCCTTATTCTCCTCAGTTCCCCATTTCCTTCTGTTGGGCAGATAAAATGTATTATGCTCACTTTGTTAAAGAGGCCGTTGCCCAGGTGATATTAATGTGTGTTGAGAATTATTGTAGCCTGAGGCTTGGTTTTGGGATTAAGCCTGTCCCACCCTTTTTGGTGTGAGATGGTACAATCCTATCATGCCTCAGAGAAGTGACTTTGTATTAGAGACTTCCCTATTATGTATATTGGATTAAGGGTTTGGACTTCTACACTATAAAATGGAGGCAGAACGGGACTTGGTGTTTGGTTCCTGAGACAAGTATTAGAAGAGAGAGCAGAGGAGAGCAGAGAAAGGCCACATGGAGGAGGCCAGGAGAAGCAGCCAAGGTGGTGGAGTGCTGAGTGAGATGCCAGTTTGTGTAGAGTTTGTATTTGGGATAAGGAAGGAGATGGGGAACTGAGGAGAATAAGTCTGGTGAGCTAGAAACCTTTGATTCTAGGAAACTCGGATAAGTCAGTGGCTTTGTGAGCACGAGTGTGACTGGGTTTTGGAGCCCAGTGTGTATTTTTACTTGCCCGCTGGGTGCAAGGTAGGATTAAAGGCTATGGCCAACCAGTTTTTGGCTCCATGGTTTCTTTACCAACTGTCCGAATCCAATGCGAACCTGCATGGGCCAGGAGGCTGTGATGGTGGCTCTGGCCGTGCCTTCTGGCTCTACACCTTCCTTATCCCAGATACAAACTCTGTACAAACTGGCATCTACTCAGCACTCCGCCATCTTGGCTGCTTCTCCTGGCCTTCTCCACGTGGCCTCCTCCCGCTGCTGGCTCTATTCTCTCTGCTCTCTCATGCTAACCTCAGGAACCAAGAGCCACAAACTCCCGCTCCATTCCCATTTTATAGTGTAGAAATCCAAGCCCTTAATCCAATATACATAATAGGGAAGTCTCTAATACAAAGTCTCTTCTCCGAGACATGATAGGATTGTACCACCTCACACCAAAAAGGGTGGGACAGGCTTAATCCCAAAACCAAGCCTCAGGCTACAAGGATTCTCAACACACATTAATATCACCTGGGCAACGGCCTCTTTAACAAAGTGAGCATAATACATTTTATCTGCCCAACACTTGCTTATATAGTGTATTTCCTGGTTTTGGGCAGATAAAATGTATTATGCTCACTTTGTTAAAGATAACACGAGGAGGCCCTCGCCCAGGTGATATTAATGTGTATTGGGGTGGGCTAAAGGCAGGTAGAATCCTTGTAGCCTGGGGCTTGGTTTTGGGTTTAAGCCTTTCCTACCCTTTTTGATGTAGGGGTGGTACAATCCCATCATGCCTCAGAGAAGTGACTTTGTATTAGAGACTTCCCTGTTTTGTATATTGGATTAAAGGTTTGGATTTCTACACTATAAAATAGGGGTAGAATAGGAGCTTTTCCTCTTGGTTCCTGGGATGATGAGCAGAGAGCAGCAGAAGGAGGTCACGTGGAGTAGGCCAGGAGAAGCAGCCAAGATGGCGGAGTGCTGAGTGAGATGCCAGTTTGTGTAGAGTTTGTATCTGGGATAAGGAAGGAGATGGGGAACTGAGGAGAATAAGGCTGGTGAGTTAGAAATCTTTGATTCTAGGAAACTCAGATAAGTCAGTGGCTTTGTGAGCACTGAATGTGATTGGGTTTTGGAGCCCAGTGTATGTTTTTACTTGCCCGCCGGGTGCAAGCTAGGATTAAAGATTATGGCCCACCAGTTTGTGGCTCCGTTGTTTTCTTTACCGACTGTCCGAATCCAATGTGAACCTGCATGGACCGGGCTGCTCTGATGGTGGCCCTGGCCTTGGCTGCTGGCTTTACAATGGCGGAGTGCTGAGTGAGATGCTGGTTTATGTAGAGTTTGTATCTGGGATAAGGAAGGAGATGGGGAACTGAGGTGAATAAGTCTGGTGAACTAGAAACCTTTGATTCTAGGAAACTCGGTTAAGTCAGTGGCTTTGTGAGCACTGAATGTGAGTGGGTTTTGGAGCCCAGTGTGTATTTTTACTTGCCCGCCGGGTGCAAGCTAGAATTAAAGAAAATGACCTATCAGTTTTTGGCTCCACTGTTTCTTTACCGACTGTCCGAATCCAATGAGAACCTGCATGGGCTAGGCTGCTGTGATGGTAGGCCTGGCCGTGGCCGCCCTGGCTGCTGGCCTTACACCTGGGCAGTGCCATGTGTATATGATCTGTGAAAGGCTGCAGTGCTTGCCCTCAGGGTGGCAGATTACAAATTGAAGATTGCCTTCCTGCTTGGGAGGAACCATTGTATTGCTAAGGTTTGATAGAGAAGGTATTTTTTTCCCCAGCTTGGGTTTTGCAGGAAGAGAAGTAGCAGCAATGTGGAACCTGAGCTGAGGGGCTTTGGGAGCTCCACTGAGGCTGTTGAGGGCCTTTGATTCCAGGAGGAACTGGACAAGATTGTCCTGATTGTGGAAATGGAGACTGCATCAGGGCTTTGGGAGCTCTGAATGAGAGGGAAGTGGTCTTCCCTGCCTGTTTGTTCATCATCCAGTAGGAGATTTTATAAACAGAATAGCCCACTATTTTTTGGCTCCACTGTTTCAGTACTGTCTGCTGGAATCCAATGAGCACCTGTATGGCCAAGACAGTGGCAGCCACTGGACATAAAACAGGTCATGGTAGGTAGTCATGTTTCAGGCATATAACTTCTTTAATTTTTTGGGGCGTTTTTGTTTGTTTGTTTGTTTTGAAATATAACTTTTTTTTCTTATTCCAAGTGAGAAGAGGGGAGATAGAGAAACAGACTCCTGATTGCACTCCAACAGGGATACCCCTGGCAAACTCCATCTGGGGCCATACTCATAATCAAGCTATTTTTAGTGCCTGAGGCAAAAGCTGCAGAGAGCCATCTTCAGTACCTGGGAGGATGTGCTGGAACAAATCGAGCTGAGTCTGCAGGAGGGGAAGAGAGAGAGAAAGAGAAACAGAAGGAGAGAGAGAAGGAGGGGAGAGGTGGAGAAGCAGATTGTCACTTATACTGTGTGCTCTGACCCGGAATTGAACCCAGGACATCCACATGCTAGGCCAATGCTCTATCACTGAGACAACTGGTCAGAGCTAATATAACTTCTTTAGTAAAAGATTTGTGTCTGCCTTAAGTGAGGAGCCACTGCACCACTTCACCCACAGGTGTCGTAAGGTACCAAAAACTACAGAATTAATATTAATATTTTAAGAGGCTTGAAGAACATTTTATTAATTTGGGTTAAGGTGTGTGTTGGTCAAATAAGTTTGTAAATATGATATATATGTTTGCTCGCTTGTGACTTATATTGGGTGTGGGGCACAGGCTGTGGGCAGGCCAGGTCATTGTGGCCTGGGGTTTGGTTTTGGGACTAAGCTTTTCCCCACACCCTTGACTGATTGTATGATCTGGGTGGTGCACTCTCATGAGGAATCCAATTATGCCTTGGATAGGTGACTTTGTATCAGGGACTTCCTTGTTTGTATATTGGATTAAGGGATTTTGGTTTTCTACACTATAAAGTGGGACAGACCAGGAGCTTGCACACACAGTTCCTGCTATCACAATTGCAGGGGCTTCCCTGATCCCTTGCCCTTCATTGGAAGAGCTGGTTTTCTGCTTTTCCTTTGTCTTCTTTTGTGGTTTGCCTTTCTTGGTGAGACACCAATAAATAGGATGGCCCCCCATGCTCTGACTCCGCCATTTCTTTATCGTCTGCCCGAATCCAATGGGAACCTGCATGTGAATGGCCACGATGGCGCAACGCAGATGTGGGTAGACTTGATTGCGGCTGGAGCAGATAAGGGGAAATTGGATGGCCAGTCTAATAAAATTCTTTTGGAGCTTTGGCGGCAGCTTAAACCAGAACAGAAGTTCCAGCCACTGAGATGAAAGGCCCCAGCAGCTACCAATAAAACGTTTGGTGCGCTCACAGCTAGGTTACAAGATTATATGATAGAGACGGCCGAGGGAGAGGGGAACTCCCAAGACCCATTGTACCAGTTTGAATAGGAAAAAGGCCTAAGGGCCCGTCTAACGGGGATGGGCGGGGACCGGAGGCCACATGTGGAACTGGCTATCCACTGGTCCCCTTCCAATGTACAACAGGTGTTGGCCTTGGTGGATACAGGTGCAGAATGTTCCCTTCTCTATGGAAACCCAGAGCGGTTTGCTGGGACCCCAGTGGCCATTGACGGTTATGGGGGCCAAACTGTTCAAGTGAAGCCAATAATTATTCCATTGGGGATAGGGAGACTGCCTCCTAAGCCATATAAGGTGTATGTATCTCCTATTCCTGAATATATTTTGGGGGTAGATGTCTTGCAAGGACTGTGGTTGGAAACTACAGCTGGGGAGTTCCGGCTGTGGATCAGGGTTGTGAAGGCAGTATTGCGGGGACACGCATCACATTCCCCTTTGCAATTACCCGTCCCTCGGCGTGTGACTAACACCAAGCAGTACCGCCTGCCAGGTGGTTATGAAGAAGTTACAGGGACAATCCTTGAACTAGAAAAGGTGGGGATCATCCGGCCAGCACACAGTCCTTACAACTCCCCAGTATGGCCTGTGTGCAAAGCAGATGGAACCTGGAGAATGACAGTAGATTACAGGGAACTTAATAAAGTTGTTCCCCCTTTGCACGCTGCTGTTCCCTCGATAGCTAACATGATGGATCGGCTAAGCCATGAGTTGAGGACATACCACTTTGTGGCAGACTTGGCCAATGCTTTTTTCTCTATTGATATAGCCGCAGAGAGTCAAGACCAATTTGCCTTCAGTTGGGAAGGGAGACAATGGACCTTTACAGTGTTACCCCAGGGCTATTTGCATAGCCCCACCTTGTGCCATGGGCTGGTAGCTGCTGACCTGGCTAAATGGAAACAGCCAGAGGTAGTCCGCATGTACCATTATATTGATGATATTATGCTAACTAGTGATTCTCTTTCAGAATTGGAGCAAGCAGTCCCTACCCTGCTATCCCATTTGAAAGCATGTGGCTGGGCAGTTAATGAGAACAAATTACAAGGACCTGGGTTATCTGTTAAATTCTTGGGAGTTGTCTGGTCGGGTAAGACAAAAGTTATCCCTGACGCAGTTATAGATAAGATTCAAGCATACCCCGTGCCTACTACAGTAAAACAGTTACAGGAATTCTTAGGTTTGTTGGGGTATTAGCGAGCATTTATACCGCATTTGGCTCAGTTACTACGCCCCTTGTACAACCTTATTCGAAAGGGGGTTCGCTGAGATTGGACTGAGCAGGCGCAAGGTTCATTTGCAGCTGCTAAGAGAGCTGTCAAGGTGGCACAGGCCTTGAATGTATTTGATCCTGCCAGGCCCTGTGAGCTGGATGTTCATGTAACCTCAGAGGGGTTTGGATGGGGCTTGTGGCAGCGGACAGAGCGCCTACGGCAACCCATTGGGTTTTGGTCCCAATTGTGGAAAGGTGCTGAAGTTTATTACTCATTAGTAGAGAAGCAGCTGGCAGCTGTGTATGCTGCCCTCCTGGCAACTGAGAGTATTACAACCACAACACCAGTTACAGTCAAAACAGCATACCCTATAGCTGGATGGGTGAGAGATTGGGCAACTAAACCACGTAGTGGTATGGCCCAAATGTCTACCCTGGCCAAGTGGGGTGCCTATCTGCAACAACACTGTGCTCTTAGCACCAGCCCATTGAGGGCAGAACTGCAGGAAGTCTTGGGTCCAGTCACCTATGCGACCTTAGAGTCAGGTGCAACTGGGGCTCAGGAGGCAGAACCTGAGGTCAGTCCCTACCAGGAGGGGCGGGTGCCCATCCCCGAAGATGCCTGGTATACTGATTGTTCCAGCAGGGGCCAACCTGCCAAATGGACGGCTATCGCCTTCCATCCGGCCACTGAGACTATTTGGATGGACACGGGTACAGGCCAAAGCAGCCAATGGGCAGAATTAAGAGCTATTTGGCTAGTTGCCCATAATGAACCTTCACCTCTGGTGATCTGTACTGACAGTTGGGCTGTCTATCGTGGACTGACCCTTTGGATTGCTACTTGGCACATTAACCAGTGGATGGTAATGCACCGTCCATTATGGGGTCAGGCCATGTGGCAGGACTTATGGGAAATAGGACACCAGAAGCAGGTGACAGTATATCATGTCACAGGGCATGCCCCTCTAGCCCATCCTGGGAATGATGAGGCAGATACGTTGGCAAGGGTGCGATGGTTGGAGACTGCACCTGCAGGTGATGTGGCACAGTGGCTCCACCGGCGCCTGCTCCATGCAGGACAGAAAACTATGTGGGCTACGGTTAAGGCGTGGAACTTGCCTGTGTCCTATGCAGAGGTACTTGCAGCCTGTGAGCAATGTGCAGTATGTTCCAAGGAACACCCTCGGAGACCACTGGTGTCACTGGACAGATCCAGAGGGGTCATGTCCCACTGACACGATGGCAGATAGATATCATTGGACCCTTACCAAAGTCAGAAAGGTACCAGTATGCAGTCACTTGTGTAGATACTGCCACCGGGCTGCTTGCTGCTTACCCCACTCGTAACCCTGACCAGAGGGCAGTCATACAGGCTCTGGACCGCCTGAGTGCTGCATACGGGCGACCGCTGGTCCTTGAAAGTGACAATGGTACCCACTTCACTGGTTCAACGGTGAGGCAATGGGCTCAAAAGCTGGGGGTGGACTGGAAGTACCATGTTCCCTACCACCCCCAGGCTGCTGGTATCATTGAGTGGTATAATGGACTCTTAAAGCAGGGACTGCGACAGGAGGGGGGCACCGGCTCTCTTACTGGATGGACACGCCGCTTATGGACAGTACTTCGGATTTTGAATGAGCGGCCTCGACGGGGAAGCCCAGCTCCAGTAGAGGCCCTCCTGCATTGGACAGCTGCCCCTATTCAGTTGCAGATACGCACCAAGGATATTTTACTCAAGCCAGGTTTCGGACAGCAGGGCAACATGTTCTTGCCTGCTCCAACAGCCCTACTTAAAGGACAACGGCTTCAATGGATATGGCCCTGGACTGTACAGGCCCCCCATCTGAGATGGGTGGCCTTGTTGGCACCATGGGGAAAGGGGTTAGAGGTGGAACTCCAGTTAACTCCTTGGGCAACCAGCACCTGGCCACCTAAGGTAGAAGTGTATTATCCCTTGAGTGCTCAAGGGGACAGCATTATGAAGGGCACCTTTGTAATTTCTTTATGGCCAATAATGAGTTCCCCTATTTTACTACACATAGAACCAGCAGATGCTGGTGTATTGGCCAATAAGGTTTGGTA